>NW_005434614.1:269218-284646 GCF_000315625.1 Guillardia theta CCMP2712
ATGGGATGGGATGGGATGGGATGGGATGGGATGGGATGGGATGGGATGGGAGAGCAGGGGTCATTCTCCTGTACACGTGTGGATCAATGCAGTTACTTGACGGGAGGAGGAGAGATGACGTAGATGGAGCGAGGATGGGACGAAGGTGGTTGCATGTACAATAGTCTTGAGCAGGAGTGAAGATTTTATCAAGAAAGGATTTTGGACATTGAAGCTGAGGACCAGATTCATTTCTAGATCTACAGGAAGAACCTGATAATTAGCTCAGGGATATGTGAAATAGTATTACAAACGAAGTTCTGCATAGCGGACTAAAATGGCAGAGTCCCATAGCTATTGCCTTAATCTCACCTCTTATCCCTTCAGGATGTCGAGGACAGCGAGAGACTATCGCAAACCAGCGGACTCGTCTCGGTCAGCCTCAAAACTTTTCGATGGGTTTCAATCTCCATCTTGGGACCCTGCTGTCTCTTCGCTTGATGTTTCCGGCGAGCACTCAGGGTCTTCCAGCAAGATGTACGTCTCTGTGCTTGGTCTTTTCTCCTCCCGATCGACCTTTCACCTCAGGCTTGCGTTGCTGTACGAGGAGCGGGAGGAGAAGCGGCGGCTGCTGCACTTGATGAGGTCAGCAGGAAGTGAAGGCGGTAGCCTGCAAAGATCCGACTCGTCTCGCACCCAACGACATCCCTTGTGGTCCAAGACCCCCCGGTCGAGCGCTCTCGAAGATCCTCCCTCGACCCCGCAAGACTCAGTGGTAGCCTACGAATTTTGACGCAGTCGTGCTGATGGATCTGTCCACAGAGGAATGGCGACGCTGAGGGCGGAGGCTTCGGCTTCCCCAATCGAATCCTCTCTCTCTTTTCCACCTCCAAGAATTCGGACAGCATCAACCGCCAAGACCCATCGACCGGTATGATGACCTTGATGTTTCCCTCTGTACCGTGAAGGCTGTATCTAGGTACCAACATGGAGGACCTGGGCAAGAAGTACTTCAAGTTCAGGAACAAGAGTGACCATGCCGACGACGAGCTTGAAGCAGCTTTGAGCCAAGTAGAAGTGCTTCAGCAGGTGGACGCGCTGATCTCGAATGATTTTTTGGTCGCTCATCTTTGAAGCAGGTCCAGGCGAAACTTGAGAAAGCGCTAGAAGAGGAGCGACGCCAGTCGTTGAGGAAAGACTATCAAATCAACGACCTGAAACGTGAGCCTTGCTCGGCAAGCCCCTCACCGCTGACAAGCTTCCCTCTAGGTGAGAGGAAGCTGCTAGTGGACAAATGCGTCAGCCTGGGATCAGGAGCAGCAGACTCTCGCTCTGGCGACAGTCTTCTGACGCCTGCGAAGACCAACGTGAATGATCCTGGCATGTTGCACTCGCAGCAAGTCCAACGAGATAACCAAAACAAATCAATAGCCGACAATTTTGAATTGAGAAGACCGAATAAGGATCAGCTTGATCTTGAGGCAGCGTTGAAGCATATTCAGGACTTAGAAGCAGCTCTGAGTCAAGAAAGGAAGGAGAAGGATCATGCCATTGAGAGACAGATTCAACTTCAGAAGATTGTCTCGCAAAATGTCTCCCTGATCAAAGAAGATACAATCAAGGCTAAACAAGGAGCAAGAGAGCAAAGCAATGCCAGCCCCAAACAAACCTCAACTCCCAGCTTTTCACTACATTCCGCCCTTACCCAAGAGAAATATTTACATGAAGAGCTAGGGAAAGCTAAAGAAGAAATGAAAAAACTCAATGAGGAGTTGCAGAAAAAAGAACTAATGGTTTCTGAGCAACGCAAGGAAATTGAGCGATTGAAGGCCGACATGAAAAATCTCGATACTGATTCCAAGAATTCAATGGAAAAAACTTTGCTGTATCATACAGAAGAATTGAAAAAACTTCAAGACGAAACGACAAACAGCAAGAGGCAAAGAAATGAAGAAAACGAGCGACATCAACAAGAGGTGAAGGCTCTACAAGCGCAGCTGGAGGCGGCAAGGAAGGAGGCAGGCCAGGCAGAGAAGAGCAAGGATGAGAAGACAGCCGAGCTGGAGAAGGCTGTAGCGGCGGCACAATCGAGTGCGAAGGAGGCGGAAGCGACGAAGAACGCGATTGCGCTGGATCTTGAGGAGGCGATGACAGCGCTCAAGTCTCTACACCTGGCGATCTGCCGTCAGGGACCAGCTCCGGCAGTGGGAGGGATCGGAGTAGCGCTGGGGACGGAGACGATGAAGCTGCAAGGGAAGTCAAGGAAGGTGGTGAAGATCAACCAGATGGCGACGACGGGACCCGCAGCTCAGAGCGGGGCGGTGAAGGTAGGAGACGTGATCCTGGAGCTAGACGGGCGAGACGTGACATCGCTGGACGTGAAGTCGGTGAAGGAGCTGACCAAGGGAGTGACGGGATCGCCGCTGCGGCTCAAGGTGCTTCGAGGAGGGGCAGCGCACGACGTGGTGATCCGGAGGTCAGACCTGGTGTCTGGGTCACTGCCAGCAAGCAGCGATGCTGGGAGCTCAGTCGGGGGCTCGAGCGGGGCTATGCCTCAAGGGGGAGCAGGGAGAGAGCCAAGCGCGTCAGAGAGGGGCAAGGAGGGATGCGAGGCGGCGGCGGTGCTGTACGAGGAGCTGGAGAAGCTCCGCGCGGGAGTAGAAGCGTCGGCGAAGGAGCTGAGCGACGCGCGGGAGGAGCTGAGCAAGGCTCGGGAGCAGGGAGCAGCAGGAGAAGGGAAAGCAGCGAGCCTGGAGCGGGAGGCAGAGGCAGCGAAGGCAGAGCTGGAGAAGGCAGCAGGGAGGGCGCGGAGCCTTGAGGAGGAGGTGAAGGCTCTACAAGCGCAGCTGGAGGCGGCAAGGAAGGAGGCAGGCCAGGCAGAGAAGAGCAAGGATGAGAAGACAGCCGAGCTGGAGAAGGCTGTAGCGGCGGCACAATCGAGTGCGAAGGAGGCGGAAGCGACGAAGAACGCGATTGCGCTGGATCTTGAGGAGGCGATGACAGCGCTCAAGTCTCTACACCTGGCGATCTGCCGTCAGGGACCAGCTCCGGCAGTGGGAGGGATCGGAGTAGCGCTGGGGACGGAGACGATGAAGCTGCAAGGGAAGTCAAGGAAGGTGGTGAAGATCAACCAGATGGCGACGACGGGACCCGCAGCTCAGAGCGGGGCGGTGAAGGTAGGAGACGTGATCCTGGAGCTAGACGGGCGAGACGTGACATCGCTGGACGTGAAGTCGGTGAAGGAGCTGACCAAGGGAGTGACGGGATCGCCGCTGCGGCTCAAGGTGCTTCGAGGAGGGGCAGCGCACGACGTGGTGATCCGGAGGTCAGACCTGGTGTCTGGGTCACTGCCAGCAAGCAGCGACGCTGGGAGCTCAGTCGGGGGCTCGAGCGGGGCTATGCCTCAAGGGGGAGCAGGGAGAGAGCCAAGCGCGTCAGAGAGGGGCAAGGAGGGATGCGAGGCGGCGGCGGTGCTGTACGAGGAGCTGGAGAAGCTCCGCGCGGGAGTAGAAGCGTCGGCGAAGGAGCTGAGCGACGCGCGGGAGGAGCTGAGCAAGGCTCGGGAGCAGGGAGCAGCAGGAGAAGGGAAAGCAGCGAGCCTGGAGCGGGAGGCAGAGGCAGCGAAGGCAGAGCTGGAGAAGGCAGCAGGGAGGGCGCGGAGCCTTGAGGAGGAGGTGAAGGCTCTACAAGCGCAGCTGGAGGCGGCAAGGAAGGAGGCAGGCCAGGCAGAGAAGAGCAAGGATGAGAAGACAGCCGAGCTGGAGAAGGCTGTAGCGGCGGCACAATCGAGTGCGAAGGAGGCGGAAGCGACGAAGAACGCGATTGCGCTGGATCTTGAGGAGGCGATGACAGCGCTCAAGTCTCTACACCTGGCGATCTGCCGTCAGGGACCAGCTCCGGCAGTGGGAGGGATCGGAGTAGCGCTGGGGACGGAGACGATGAAGCTGCAAGGGAAGTCAAGGAAGGTGGTGAAGATCAACCAGATGGCGACGACGGGACCCGCAGCTCAGAGCGGGGCGGTGAAGGTAGGAGACGTGATCCTGGAGCTAGACGGGCGAGACGTGACATCGCTGGACGTGAAGTCGGTGAAGGAGCTGACCAAGGGAGTGACGGGATCGCCGCTGCGGCTCAAGGTGCTTCGAGGAGGGGCAGCGCACGACGTGGTGATCCGGAGGTCAGACCTGGTGTCTGGGTCACTGCCAGCAAGCAGCGATGCTGGGAGCTCAGTCGGGGGCTCGAGCGGGGCTATGCCTCAAGGGGGAGCAGGGAGAGAGCCAAGCGCGTCAGAGAGGGGCAAGGAGGGATGCGAGGCGGCGGCGGTGCTGTACGAGGAGCTGGAGAAGCTCCGCGCGGGAGTAGAAGCGTCGGCGAAGGAGCTGAGCGACGCGCGGGAGGAGCTGAGCAAGGCTCGGGAGCAGGGAGCAGCAGGAGAAGGGAAAGCAGCGAGCCTGGAGCGGGAGGCAGAGGCAGCGAAGGCAGAGCTGGAGAAGGCAGCAGGGAGGGCGCGGAGCCTTGAGGAGGAGGTGAAGGCTCTACAAGCGCAGCTGGAGGCGGCAAGGAAGGAGGCAGGCCAGGCAGAGAAGAGCAAGGATGAGAAGACAGCCGAGCTGGAGAAGGCTGTAGCGGCGGCACAATTGAGTGCGAAGGAGGCGGAAGCGACGAAGAACGCGATTGCGCTGGATCTTGAGGAGGCGATGACAGCGCTCAAGTCTCTACACCTGGCGATCTGCCGTCAGGGACCAGCTCCGGCAGTGGGAGGGATCGGAGTAGCGCTGGGGACGGAGACGATGAAGCTGCAAGGGAAGTCAAGGAAGGTGGTGAAGATCAACCAGATGGCGACGACGGGACCCGCAGCTCAGAGCGGGGCGGTGAAGGTAGGAGACGTGATCCTGGAGCTAGACGGGCGAGACGTGACATCGCTGGACGTGAAGTCGGTGAAGGAGCTGACCAAGGGAGTGACGGGATCGCCGCTGCGGCTCAAGGTGCTTCGAGGAGGGGCAGCGCACGACGTGGTGATCCGGAGGTCAGACCTGGTGTCTGGGTCACTGCCAGCAAGCAGCGACGCTGGGAGCTCAGTCGGGGGCTCGAGCGGGGCTATGCCTCAAGGGGGAGCAGGGAGAGAGCCAAGCGCGTCAGAGAGGGGCAAGGAGGGATGCGAGGCGGCGGCGGTGCTGTACGAGGAGCTGGAGAAGCTCCGCGCGGGAGTAGAAGCGTCGGCGAAGGAGCTGAGCGACGCGCGGGAGGAGCTGAGCAAGGCTCGGGAGCAGGGAGCAGCAGGAGAAGGGAAAGCAGCGAGCCTGGAGCGGGAGGCAGAGGCAGCGAAGGCAGAGCTGGAGAAGGCAGCAGGGAGGGCGCGGAGCCTTGAGGAGGAGGTGAAGGCTCTACAAGCGCAGCTGGAGGCGGCAAGGAAGGAGGCAGGCCAGGCAGAGAAGAGCAAGGATGAGAAGACAGCCGAGCTGGAGAAGGCTGTTGTTCGTGTACAGAAAGAAATGAGCTCTTGCTTTTCGATGTCTATCTCTCAGCTTAAGTCTTCTTTCCAGTCGATCGTCTCATCCTTGTTCTCGAAGGCACTCATGTTGGAACAGGAAGTAGATCTGATTGCCAGGCAGTACCATGAGGAGAGAAGCTGCTTTTCGACAGGACAGAAGAATTTGGAAGATGCGAATGCAAGATGTGAAGAGTTGACAGCGAGGTGTGAGAGACTGGAGGACTTGCTGCGGGTTTCCGATGCAGCGAAGCGAGAGCTTGAGGCTCAGGTCAATGCCAAGGAGGAGAAAGTGGAGGCGTTGGCTAAGGAGATAGAGAATGCCAAGTCGTTGGCCAAGAAACTTGCATCCTCGCACAAAGAGGGCAACCAAGCAGTTCGGCAACTGGAAAGTGACAAGGCGGGGGCTGAAGAGAAGTTGAACAAGCTCCAAGCAGAGTACGAGGAGTTACAGAAAGAAGCGAGTTCAAGGCAGGCAGGATTGGAGGCCGAGGTTGAGAGTCTTGGAGGGAAGCTGTCGAGGCTTGAGGCGCACTGCGAGGAGACGGAGCAGCAGCTTCGCGAGTCTCATGACAAGTTTTCGCGGGTCTCTCTTGACCTGGGCGAAACCATGAAAGCGCTGACTAGTCTGCACGCGACGATCGCCGAGGCGGAGGAGAGAGCTCTGGGAGGCATCGGAGTTGCGATCTCTCAAGGTCAAGAGGAGGAGCCGGTCAAGATCTGTCAAATTGCTCCTGGGAGTCCAGCGGCAGAGAGCGAGCGGGTGAAAGCAGGAGATGTCATTCTCAGCTTGGACGGGATCCAAGTCGCTCAGCTCGGGGTCCGCAGGATTCGGCAGATGATCAAGGGCCCAGTCGGTTCACCGCTCACGATCAAGTGCAGGGCTGGGGACCGTGACGAGGAGTACCAAGTGACTTTACAGCGTTATATCCCCACCGGCGACACTTCAGGCCAGCAGGCGGTGGAGCTGATGAGCAAGTCTGGGTGCGAGACGGTCAAGAAGCTAGTCAAGGAGATGGAGGCTCTGCGTGAGCTCGCCTTGCAGGATGACACAGCTGCTGGTGCGAGGCACGGGCTGCTCGCGTTGACGGCTGAGCAGGAGAGTCTGAAGCACAAGATCCAACTCTGCCTGCAGTTGTTGGAGGGCACGAAGACTTGGCTGCACGCGTCGCACCCCAAGGACAGTGAGATAGCGCGACGAGCTGCCTTGGAGAACAGCGAGCTTCTCCGCATCCTCCAGGACGTCAGCTCAGAAGCAGCTGAGGGCGACGAGGCGAGGTCGGTCGTGTCGGACACCAGCTTGACCTCTGCCGCTACCAACACCTCAGCTGGCCGCATGTGCGGTGTTGGTATGCGAGTGACGAACTCGACGCCCCATCGCGTCGTCTCCTTCCTGCCCCACGGGCCCGTCGGTCGCTCTGGCCAGGTGAAGGTTGGAGACTTCCTGGTCGCCATCGATGGCGAGTCTATAGTGAACAAGAGCATCAAAGAAGTTCGGAGGATGATGACGGGAGTCGAGGGCTCCGAAGTTGAGATCAAGTTCGCGTCTACTAAGAATGGTGAGCAGTCGACATACTCGGTCACAATAGTACGCGAACAGCCGGTTGCTACCGGTAAGTGAGGAGGTAAGAGAGTGCGGGAGCACTCTGCGGAGTCGAGCTTGACAGGCTACTTGAAGTAAATTGTTGATAAACTACATGCAGAGAAAGCTGTTGATAAACTACATGCAGAGAAAGCTGTTGATAAAACTACATGCAGAGAAAGCTTCAAGCTACTGAGCTCTCCTCCTCCTCCACGCCATCCGCCTCGCTGCTGATCCGCACCAGACCTTCAGTCTGCATCAACGTGAACTGACTGGACGAGGAGGACCAGAGGTCAAGCCACTCCTCCTGCCCCTCCTCTCTCTGCGTCTCCTTCTCCGTCGCGTTCTGCACCTCCTTGACGCCTCTGATTCCCATCATCGAGATCCTTGCCGGCTTCCACGGGCCCCAGCGGCTCTGCAGGTGAGAGTTGAGCTTGTGCGTGCACCTGTTGCTGCACCGTCCGTCCTCGTCCAGAAGAGCCTCGACCCAGCTGATGTCAACCCCACGAGGAGACTTCCCGCCTGTCCCTTCAGCCATCGGCGCGTGAGGCGAAGAGACCTTGCTCACGTCTTGCAGCACTGCAGTTCTCAGCTTGTCCATGTCCTCACTCCTCACGGCCCTGCTGGAGTTTTCCTCCACCTGCTCCTTGTGGATCAAGCTGGACAACGTGGAAGCCCCAGAGATCTTTGGTAGGAGCGAGCCTCCAGGGCCTCGGGCGGACGAATTCAGAGCAGCCTCTATGTTGGAAGCTGCGTCATTCAGTCCAGCGCTGCTCCATCCCCACTTCCCCCGCCTCTGCTCCACCCACGGTGACTTGCATCGCTCCTTCCAATAAAGGAAATCCCCACTGATGGCCGGAGGCTCCGGCATGTCCGACTTTCGTCGATCAGCTTCAGGCGTCAAGCCATCACGAGCAGCCGCGGCAGCTGACTCGGGACCCTCGTTGGAGTCCAACGACCTCGACCAGATCCCCGTCTTCGTCCATAGCGCCCAATCCACCTGCTGAGCTCCCTCGACCTGCTGCTTGTAAGTTGCGAGCTTTCGGGATCACGTGACGGGCTCACCTCAGGCGCGGGGTGGTTAGCAGGGAGTGCGAGGGAGTCGGAGGAGTGGAGAAGGTCCTGGCGTTACCAAGCGCGTCAACTTCTGCCACCTCAATCGCCTCCAGGAGACCTCCGAGTGCGACAATGCGTGAACCGTTGAAGTCGACGAGGAGCAGCTGAAGGCGGTGGAGTCAACCTGCAAGCGCAAGTTCATCCCTGCCAACCGTCGCGTTCCTCGTCTACCGTGCCCGATGATCCTGGGCTGCCGCACTCGACGAGCTTGTCATGAACTTCTTCTTCAGGGAAATGGCAGAGAATATACTCCACCACCCTCGGATCGAAGGAGAGAAATTGATCCATAGCCTTCCGCTGCATTGCTCGCATCTTCCGCCGGGAACATTTCAGAGTTGACCTGTCAGCCTCTTTCAGTGCTGTGAAGTTTCACAAGCAGGTCCCTACCCATCTATAACTTCTCCCGTGGGTTTTCTCAGTTGATCTTCAGAGTGCCTGCCCTTCACTTCAGCATCAAACAAAACCAATAAATTTCCCTACGCGAAGAAGCAGATCATGCGGTTACATGCCTTCCCTTTGCTGCAAAGGGTTGTTCGATACCTGCAAGATGGTGAGACAAGGCAGCCTGACAGCTTCGAGGGGACGCAACCTCTGGGGATGCAAGCCTCGCTCCCACACGCCATGAGCAAACAGGCATTTCTCTCCTCTGGAGCATCTCATGTTCTTCTCGTACTCTGCGCAAGGATTGGCAGAATGAGTTGCCGGGTTTCTCCTGACAGGAAGGGATATTCAGTGAAGACCTTCAAAAGTGAGCGACTTCCTGACCTCTTGGCGATTTCTCCTTCGTGAGTGTATCGGCATTGCGTCCAATCATGAGGTGATGGATCCGGACACATCCGCAGTTTGAAGACATACATGACTTCGACATCTTCCATCTTCTCTTTGCTAAAGATCGAGTTGGCTGCAAACCTGATCTGAGAAACAACCTCGGGGTCCAAAGAATCGAACAATCGGGAATTCTTTACTTCTGTGTTCACTTGCGAACTCAGAGGTTCCATGTCATCATCAGGAATGGGCTGCAACTCGCAGTTTTCGTAATCTATCTCTTCAAAGATGCTTTGGAGCGCACATTGTTCCAAGCATTCCTCAAACTTCTCGGTAACCCTCGAAGAATTTTCCCCCGATGATTGAAGCTGGTTTGTTTTCGCACTGGATGGTGAACGCCATGTTGTCTTGGGTGGCGTTACCCAGGAATGCGGAAGGAGGACACTCAACTGTCCCGGATCTAACATGGAGCCGAACATTGTATCAACTTTGATCTCCAGTCAAAAACGAGGCCAAACTGCTGATGAGTTGTTGAAGCAACAAAGCGCCTACCAATTATCCTTTATAATCTGTGCGTGTTGAATTACAATGTCCTGAGCACGACCCAACTCCTGGCAGGAAACCATCTTTCTGATCATCATCTCGGAGAAGAGGCTTGGGATCACAAGCCTCCCTGAATCCAAAAGTCAGTGGTGGATTGCGGTACTTAAACGAACCGTGACAGCCCTGAGGAAAGCTATGTTGCAAACTTAACTCGATCTTGTCTACTTCGATATAGTCTTCCTTCACTGTTTCAATCAACCGCCGACCAAGTGTGTTGCTCATACTCATTTGCACATTCTGTCTGCCCTCTATTCCAACGACGGTTCTAAGTTATCCACTAAAGAGACCATGCAAGACCCTCGTCTCCCAGATCTCGTCTTGACTTGCTCTTTACAATCGATGTTAGCAATTCCTTCCCGATCCGATGTAACATGTTCTAGTTTTACAGCACATTCTTGAATCGTTTTTCGGTCTCTTCTCTTGTCCTGAATGGTTTCCTTGTGCTTTTGCAGTGTTTCGCTCCTAATCTTGTCTTTTCCTTACATCTTGTTGTTTTCGCTTGGTAAAGCTATTCTGCTCTCGCTATGTTCTCTACAGAACGTGATCTTCTCTGCCCCCCTACATCTCTGCTCTTGTACCCCCTTTCGCTCCCTTCCATTCCATTGGCTGCTTGTTTCGCCATGATTTAGATTCAGTTTCATTCATAGCTCCTGCGCTACTACCCCTACGGACAGACCCTTCCAACCCACCCCTATTTCCAACTCTCGACTACCCTGACCACTTCCACCCCTCGTTTCTAGGGTCCTTACTAGTGGATTTGACTACCCTCTACTACCTACAACACTACCGGTACCTACAACTTTACCCCCACCCCACCCTCCATCTGTTTCTTTCTTTTCCTTTTTTTGCCCCACCTGTTGCTCTCGGACATTTTATAACCAGTGGCTCACGTTCGCAACCCTCAATTCCATCAAGTACCCCACCCCCTTCTTTCCTGCCTTTTGGCACTCTCTAGACCCCCTTCACAAACCATCCTTGACCACCCACCCCTCCTGAAAACTTAAAATATCAAAATGACCCTTTATATCATTAAAATTATTTAAAAAGTCCAAATAGTACAAATAGATTCTACCAGTCACTGATTCAAAATGTACAAAAATCAAATCATAAAATTGTAATTTGTAGATCAGAATGGACCCATAGCTAAAAAGAGCGGCTATAAAACATAGTTTACCGTACAGTGCTATATTGTACTGTACTACTGTACATCCTCCAGTACTGTCCTATGTACAAGTGAGATCGCGGCGAACAACCTTTGAGTAGTTTTAGTCTTTCTTAAAAAGTAATTTTAGTCTTTCTTAAAAGTCTTTCTTAAAAAGGATCCGATGATCCGATGAGGCGGGCCTGTTCTTCGAGTTCAGTGACGCGACCGGGACCGGGAGACTGACGGCCCGGCCCGTCACTGAGAGTCATAAAAATCGCCCAACCGGAAACTTCCGAAACAGTCCAGTTCCTATGACCTCCCTAGGAGCCCCCTAGACCGTACTAGGACCTGAAAAGGACAGTACGGAGGCAATTTTAGGACTACCCTACCCCCACTATGACCAGACATTGGACCCCCTTTCGGGGAGGCATATCCTCAAATTGTACCCTACCCGTGGTTCCTGGTTTCAACCACCCGTGTGTCATGCCTATGCTGACTTGATGCGTGTGGTAGGGGTCGGAGGGAGATGGGAAGAGGGGGAGGGAGAGAGGGGCATGCAAATATGTATGTATGTATGTATGTATGTATGTATGTATGTACATGTACGATCTATGTATGTAATGTATGTATGCATGTATGTATGCGTGCATGTGGGATCTATGTAGAGAACGTGTGGAAGATGGATGGGTGGTAATGGACGGGGGACGAAAGGGAGGGGATGGAAGTGAAAGAAAGGAGCGGAAAGGAGGGATCTGTGGTGAAGGAAGTAAAGCATGAAAGCACCATGTTTGTTTATCAGACAGATCTTTTATTATTGTCTCTGATCTTTTGGTATTGAAATCGTTTTTTTGTTGTCTATGATTCTTTGGTATTGAAATCGTTTTTTGTTATTGAAATCGTTTTTTTGTTGTCGCTGACCTGGTTCATGCAGATGCATATCGTCTGCTGGTTTCAACTTGAGGAACATCTGAGTGCATTACGATGCCACACTGATATGGAAGCCGAGAAGATTCTCTCTGATAGAACAGATGAATTTTTGTTTGCTCGAGTCTCCTCCAAGGTACCATGATACGACGGAAATCAAGAGGTGTGCGCTGGTGGATAGCCGCGCTTGTGTGGAGATGTCTAGGCTTGCAGCTATCCCTTGTGTTCACAGCACAGGTTTCAGCTTCACTCGTGCAGGTCCCACACCCTTCCAAGTGCCTGCCTGCTGCGTTCAACCTCTCGCGCTGGCCGAAATCCTCTCAGAGACGAAGTCTGACGTACCCCAACGGTTCTGCCGTCAGCGTCAGCCTGCCCTTCGAGTCATGGTCGTCAGCCCGAGTCTTGGCGCAGATCGCCTTCATCCTCCTGGACGAGGTCATGGACTACCGCACAGTCGTGTGGGATGGCGCTGGTCTCAACTCTGCTCAACCTGTGAACTATGCAGCCGGTTGCAAGGACCCTGACAGCACAACCTGCACTGTCTCCAACATCCAAGATCCCTTCCTTCACATCACCCTTGAGACCTGGTCGTTCGGAATTCGTCGAGTCTTCACCTTGCCACGGGACGTGCAGCCTACGCTGATCTCTGTGCTTGACTACAGCACGATCGACTCGTTGTTCATCTGGAACAGCGTCCTGCAGGCTGGAAAGCAAGATGGAATTGATTTGAACTACTACCAGCTCTACGACGCGAAATACTTTGTGCAGAGCAAATACTTTGACTCCTGGCAGCAACTGCTCAGTCTCATTCCGCCAGGAACAATCGAGACATGCAGCGAGCTGGATGCAGGAACTTACGCCAACACAAGAGAAGTGGAGACATACGTCAACGTCACTGGCAACAACGACACTGCCTGTTTGGACGACAAAGTTTGGTTTTCTCCAGCCTGCCTCATGCTAAATGACACATCGCTGTGCATCCCATTGGTAGCGCAGTACAGCGTCTACTTGTACATGCAGTTGACCTACTGGCTGGACTTTCCTGTAGCCATGGTGAAGATGAGGGATGGGAAGCAGAAGTTTGATGATGCGTATTACAAGGTCGTCAAGTCAGGCAAGTTCTTGTTCGGTTGGTATCAGCCCGATGACAATCTGCTGGGGATCAAGGACGACTTCCCTGTCTCCCTCATGCTTCCTCCCTACAATGCTCTGGAACAGCTGCACGGAGTGTATAAGACTGGCAACGAGTTCATCAAGCCGAGGAACTACGTGTGGAGGAAGCTGCCATCTGTTGACCCTCACGTGACTTTCTTGGCGACCAGCTTGAACCTGTACGATGAGGACATGAACTCGCTAATGGCTGAGAGCGGCAAGATGAAGAATGTCACTTCCGACGTCTACCTCTCCTCCTGGCACGTGGCCTGCAACTGGGTCAAACAATCGCCTGCGGTGTGGGAGCAGTGGATCCCAGCCATCTGTGCGCCAGGACAGACAGCAGACCCCACGCTGTCGAACTGTGTGGCTTGTCCAGCTGGGTTCTACTGCGAAGGAGGCATCCAGCTAGCACAAGCCTGTCCCAAGGGCGCTTTCTGCCCTGCTAACTCCTCTGCTCCTCAGACTTGCCCGAGCGGTTTGCAGACGACGAGAGACAAGATGACTAAGGAGAGTGATTGTAGCGACTGCACAGGCGACAACTACCTCATCAACGGCAAGTGTATGTCGCTGTCAGTCTTGGTGATATCAATCTTCCTTCCTCTTGCTGTCTTTCTACTGTCGTCAGCCAAAATCATGAGGGTGCTTCAAGAATATTATCTCCCACAGGACGAGAAGCTGTTGATGTCAACGATGGAAGAATTGAGGAGCCAGTTGCTGATCAACAAGAAGTACGGCTTCTACCTCAGCAACGAGAGCGTCGAGATTTGGGTGGACAAGCAATCTATCACTTGCATTCAGTCGGATGCGATGGAGGCGGCATGCCGGCTGGCTCTCTTTCAAGAGGATTTCGATCTTTTCTTCTTTGACAACTTTTGCGCCACCTTGTGTCAGGTCGAGCGATACAACTCACAAGAGGAGGAGGGAGAGATCTCCCTGCAGCAGGAGAAGCTGCGGGAATGGCTCATGTCCATGGCTCTTGTGCTCCTTGACAGAAACAGTCCGGATCAGAGGATACAAACCGAGGATAGAGGAGGCCCAGGATCGACCGCGGCAGGAGCCTTGTACTTCGCGCAGGATGTGACGGAGACTGCCACGGTGGCGTCAGTCTCGGACGAAGAGCCCGGGGCCCGTCGGTTCCGATTCTTCCTGGACAAGTTCATCAGGGCCAAGGTCTGGATGGAGGACCAGGAGTTGTTCGAGAGGCTGAGAGAAGCTTGCCGGGAAAACGTGGAGGCGATGAGAGCTGACTGCGAAGCGAGGTTCTCTCAGCTCATCAACTCTCCCAGCGGCTCTCGCCTCGAGCAGTTGAGCTGGGACAAGGAGGACAAGCAGATTTTCTCTTCTCCCAACCCCAGCAGCGAGAGAGGAAGGACCCTTTCCTCTTCGTCGATGGAGTTGAACATGTGGGACAAGTACTCCAGTGGTTTCATGGAAGGAGGAAACAAGAAGACTCTCCATCTGCTGCGACAGGATTCTTACCAGGTGTCACCGGCCTTCCTCGTCCTCCTCATTTCTCTCCCGCCCAAATCTTCGCCTTGCTCTCGTCCTCTCCCCTCGCTTTCTCTTCCTGTGGTATTGATCATCTTGTCTAGGTCAGAGCCATCGAGGTGGACGAAGCGAGCAGGATGGAGTCGAGGATCTCCTTCAACAAGCTGGCAGAGAGCGGCGAAGTCTCGTGTGTGAGGGAGGACGTATTCATTTCACAGCTCCAGCAGCTCGCCAGCAGGTTAAACTCTGCCTTCCACAAGGCCATCCTCGACATCATTCTCAAGCACTGCCGCACTCAGATCAGCTCTGGGGTCACTTCCTCTGCTCTCCTGCAGCGCAGGTCCTCTCAGATCTTCTCTTGCCAGATGCTCCACCGGCAGGGAGAGATTGCCGCCGTCTTCCCCAGCTGCAAGACTGTGAAAAGTATGACAGAGAAGCTCAAAGACTTCGGTCCTCCTCACCCAGCAGCAGTCTGGCCCTTGACCGCCAACGTGCTCGACCCCGTAAGGATGTGCATCATCTGCCAAGACGCAGCAGACATGCTGGAAGTGGTCTCGTGGCTGGAGGAACACCAGCGGCAGCACTCGGACCTCAAGATCTGTGAGATCGTCAACGGGTTCGGCAAGGAGGAGGGAGGCGCTCGATGGCGCGGGCTGAAGGTGCTGGTGCTGTTCGAGGACAGGGGAGGGGGGGGAGGGGGAGGGGGGGAAGGGGGAGGAGGAGGAGGAGTAGGATGCCCAGGTCGAGGAGGGGGAGGAGGGGGGGGAGGAGGCCGCATCATCGGGGAGGTTCAGCTGCAGGATAAAGAGCTCTTCGCTCTCAACTCGAGGATGTGCCGACTTGCGACGATGATTCGGTCGCCGACTATGGAGGAATACTTGAAGACCCTTGAAGCCGTCGAAGAGCAGTAGCCGGGTCATGTCTGTTTGTAAATAATGAGAGGAAGAGAATCTGGTGTTAGTTTTTAAGTTTCAGGGTTCTTTTGTTGGTGAAGATTGCTATGACTCTTTTGCTCCTAGTTATAACATGATCATCGCATCATGATGATCATGATGATCATCATGTCATGATGATCATCATGAACTTAACTTTCATCATCATCATCGTCATGTTGATGATGATGATGATGATGATGATGATGATGATGTTGATGATGTTGATGATGATGTTGATGTTGATGATGTTGA
>NW_005434614.1:284746-287005 GCF_000315625.1 Guillardia theta CCMP2712
GATGATGATGATGATGATGATGATGATGATGATGATGATGATGATGATGATGATGATGATGATGATGATGATGATGATGATGATGATGATGTTGTTGTTGATGATCATGATGATGATGATGATGATCATGTTGATCATCGAGTCAAGGTCTTTGTCTTTATCCGGGATCAGCATTTGGTACCGGGGCGGACTTGGCACCTTCACCTAGGCGGGATGGCAGGAGAAGCAGGCGGTCGAGACGGAGGGAGAGAATAGAGAGGGAGAGAGGAGGAGAGGAGGAGAGGAGGAGAGAGGAAGGGAGGACAAGGATGAGCCAGATGAGACTAGACAAAGAAGATGGAGGAGGAGATGGGATGTGAATTGAGCAGGAAGTCTTTGAAGGTCTGGAGATGAATCTCTACATCGAAGAGATCAAGGACGGAAATGAAACGCGAGTGAGTCTCACAGCCTTGATTGTTTTTGATCCTCTCTTGATGATCATGTAGACTCTTGCTCTCTCCGCAAAGACTCTCAAGACAGGAGGCGAATCCCCGCAAGCTCGTGATCTCGTTTGCCACTCCCTCGCTCGACCTCAAGTCTCGGGGCAGGGGGAGGACATGCTGCCGTGCTGATGGGGTCGAGCCTCTACATCATCGGGGGAGCGAATCGCAAGTGAGTTGTGCCTCCCCATATTGCTGCATGATGTTTCGCGTCGTAGCCAGGAATACTCGACGAGGATAGCAAAGTTTGACCTCCGCCAAGGGAAATGGAAAGTATTGCAGGGAGGGTGACAGGCGTGTTGACATGTGGAGGACAAGCAGGGAGGACGTGGAGGCTACAGGAGGCAGCCCTCCTCCTCGTGCTGGACATACTGCAGTCGTCTGGTAGGAGCGAGCAGGAAGCCGCATCCTGCTGAAATGCCTGTCAAGGTCGCAGCGCAACGCTGTTGTGCATGGCGGGATGTACATGCCAACCCAAGAGTTCTACAACGACACGTGGGTCCTCAAGGAGGAGGACGGCAGCCTGTGCTGGCTAGAACCGGTTTATCGCTCATCTTTACTCGACCTCATTTCTCATGCTGCTGAGCAGCGGCAGGAGGGACTGACGCCCTCAGCTCGCAACTCGCACACGGCAACACTAGTTGAGGGGGAGGAAGGAGCCGAGAAGATGGTGGTGATAGGAGGAGGAAGCTCCAGTGGTCTGCTGCTGAGTGTGAGACAACATTTGTTGATGGAGAGAGCTGATCCCCGTCCCTAACCTCGGCAGGTTGAGATAGCAGACCTTCAGGATCTCCCTGACAAGGTTTCGCTTGCTTGCAACGAATGTCGTGCTGAACATGCTTGAAGATCACCTGGAGTAAGTGCGAGGAGGAGTCCTTGTCTCGGATCTCGCCGCGAGAGATGCACACCTGCTCGCTCTACAAGGATTTCTTGATCATCTTCGGAGGGAGGGTCGACGGGGTATCACTCATCTCCCTTCCTTGCCTCTGGCATGTTGAAAGGTGTGAAGGAAGAGGTAGTGTCGTCGGAAGCGATCTTGATAGACAAGACGTCGTTGAAGGCACTTGTGATGACAGCGCAATCCGTCACCTCACTTATGAACCAGGTAGTCAAGGTTGAGAGCACGAGCTTCAAACGTTGCGGACATGCCATGGCTAAGGTTTTCCGTCTCTTCTCAGGACGCCATGCTGACCTTGCGAAGCTGAGAGACTCCCGGCTCATCCTGGTGGGAGGACTCGATCTCACGGCACCGGAAATCTGCGCTCAGAGCGTCGTGATCGATCTCGGTGAAGGATGCGATGCTGCCTCGTGTCTTGCTCTGCGCGATGTTTTCATACACCGGAGAATGTCTGCTACTTGTCTGACTGTTGAATGAGAAGAGCTCCAAGACCCTCCACCTTCTACGCAAGAAACTTTCTCTCTTCGATGCGACGTGCCCGAGCAGGCAAGCTCCTCCCCCTCCTCCGTCTTTTGCCGCTGACAAGCCGCTGGCAGGAGGACGGCGAGACGCTGGCAAGGTTCGCTCACAGTGCTACAACCGTGACGACGGGAGGAGAGGGAGAGGTTCTTGTGTTCGGAGGCGTCAACTTCTCGTCCGACCTCAACGACGTGGTCGCCATCACGAGCTCTGTCGCAAAGGAGTAGGCAAGCAGTGATGGCAGGAGGTTTCATTACACGATCACGTCAAAACTGCTATCGCTGTACACTACAGTTAACAAGAGAGGCGACCAGACGTCTAGCCCGGGTCGTCCTCCCGCCTTAGCCTTGCTTCATCATCGAC
>NW_005434614.1:287359-295504 GCF_000315625.1 Guillardia theta CCMP2712
TAGATGATCGGCCAAAGATTAAAGTCATCACCGATTAGTCACAGACACAGCCATCAAGGAGTCATCATCAGGTTCCCTCAGGACAAGTCGGGCAAGCCCTGTCTTACCTCATCTGATCTATGTAGAACTCTTCGAGAGGAGTGAAATTCGGGAGTTGAGGAGGAGTCGTGGTGGTGGTGGACGACGACGAGGAGAACGAAGAGGAGGAGGAGGAGGAGGAGGAGGAGGGTACGTGTACTTCACAGAGTGTGTGGAGGGTGCGAGTTCAAAAGGCGGACAAGGGGGAGGCGGTGCAGATGGCCAAAGGGGGAAAAGAGAAGCGTTGATGGATGAGAAGGGGTGGTTCAATGGGTTGCAAGGAGGGGTGGGGGGTGGCTAGAAGAGCAACGGTTCGAAACGATGCGAAATCAACCTGAAATCGAACATAGGTCTTTTAGTAATGATGACAGATTTAGCTGGCCAAAATAGAACCAAAGGATATAAAGTTGCAGCTCTTCGAGACGTTGATAGAATCCCTCTACTGCAAATCACGTCCCTCTACTTCAAAATCACGTACCCAGTACCCCTCCAATGCCCCTTGTTTGCCCCTCTCTCGCCATCCCGACGGTTTTACTACTGACAATCGCAGTTATGAAATGACGTGGTTTTACATCTTTTCCCGTGACGACGGATAACTGTATCCGTGATTGAAGTAAAACAGCATCGCTTGCCCAAAGGAGCCAGCTAACAAGGGTGGCGTCTCGTGCGGATCAGCAAGTACGGGGTCCTTCTAGTCACAAAACATCGTCAAATATGGGGTAGGGTCATACAGTGCAGGGGTATGTAAGGGTAGTTGATTGCCCCGCTTGCCATATCTCCTCCCTTCGTCCCCCCAACGCGATTTAAATCCCCCACTCTCTGTCACTCCCCCACTAAACTGCCTCCTCCTCTCCCACGCGCCATGAGTCCTCAACCGATGAACATGACTCCCTCTGCCGATCATAGCGAGCTCTCTCTTCCTGACAACTCCCCTTCCCATCACGCCATCGCCCTCCAGTTCTCCTCCCTCAAGCTCCTCTCCGCTCAGCCTCACATCCCCTATGATGCCTCCTCCAGCGACCAGGACTCCCCTATGTCCGACGTCTCTGAGGACGAGGACGCGAGCTCCTGCCCTGTGCAGCCACGCAAGCCCATCCCCTCCGCTCATCGGGGACGTCGCGTCCACCGTCGACTCCTCAGGACCAGGTCGTCCGGGACCCTCAGCCCCAAGCGGACCATCGCCAAGCCTCGCTTCTACTCCTCCCGGCCTGCGGGGAGGATAGGCGTCTCCTCCTCGGAGTCCTCCTCGGAGTCAGAGACCTCGCAGTCCGACTCGGACGAGGAGGAGCGGATGAAGGAGGCGGCAGGGGCCTTCGCGGGAGCAGGCTTCATGCCGTTGGGGATGATGTCGCTCATGTGCAAGTCAGGGAGCAAGCGGCACTTTGAGGTCGCCAAGCGAGTGTCGATGATGAAGCAAGGCTAAGGACGGGAGGACGACCCGGGCTAGACGTCTGGTCGCCTCTCTTGTTAACTGTAGTGTACAGCGATAGCAGTTTTGACGTGATCGTGTAATGAAACCTCCTGCCATCACTGCTTGCCTACTCCTTTGCGACAGAGCTCGTGATGGCGACCACGTCGTTGAGGTCGGACGAGAAGTTGACGCCTCCGAACACAAGAACCTCTCCCTCTCCTCCCGTCGTCACGGTTGTAGCACTGTGAGCGAACCTTGCCAGCGTTTTGACGGAGCACATGTCAAAGTTGTTTGGTGGACTTGTGGTTTGACAAAATTATGCAGAGATGAGTTGACCTTGTGGCAAGACAGGCTTAGCTGAGTACCGAGTTTGATGCACGAGGAACAAGGGTTGAGGGGCACATGGGAGATAGACAGCAGGCTAAGATCTGAAATGCAAGCATCTGCCTGTAAGAGACAACTAGCTCCAGACTAGCTCCTGGACTAGCTCCTGGACCAGCTCCTGGACCAGCTCCTGGACCAGCTACTGGACTAGCTCCTGGACTAGCTCGGCAGCCGCCGGCTCTGCCGACTGCCGCGGACTCGACCGCAAATTCTGGTCAACCGGCTATGGTGGTTACCCCCCAGTCACATTTGATGGAAAGGTCGACAGGGCGGAGGATGGAGGGAGCGTATGAGCATGCCATGGCGGCGATGCGCTTGTCGAGCATGCAGGACGAGCCGACCAAGGCTCCTCCTCATGCTCAGCGCGCTGCGCACGTGTTTGCTGTCACCCGCCATGTCTCCAAAGCTGTCTCTCTGCCGCACTCCAACCAGCTGACGGCTCTACCATGCTCACTTGAAGCTGAGTTCCCGTCAGTCAACGCCGAAGAATATGCTCAGAGCAGGAGGGCTGAGAGAGGATACGAGGCCTGCCAGGGACGGGCGATGAACGTCATGCACGTCTCTTCTGCTGCTGCTTTTCCGCTGAGGAGAGAGACTAGGGAAAGGTTGTCATCGCACAACCAAGAGCAGCTGTCGCGGATACAGCAGGAGAAGGAGGAACGGCGAGTGAAGATGGTGACTGAAGCTCTTCTTGCCATGGAAGAACCAAGCAGACAGGAGATGCAGCGCGTTTTGACCCCGAAAGAGAAAGATCTCATTGCATTCTACAACCCCAACCAAGTGGATTCGATTGACTCCAAGGGAATATGCGCAGAGCTGGCTAACAAGTTCTCCATCTCTGAGCAGGAGGTCCTGGACATCTGGCAGAGCAGGTTGAGTGTCTATTCATCATGTCCTCTCCGCTGATACACCTCCTCAGAAAGCTTGACACCTGGAAGACAAGCGGTACACCCCCGATGCTAGGAGGATTTCTCTTTGAGGGAGACAAGGCATTAGAGAAAGAGCTGACGAGCAAGAACTACAAGATGAATGTTCTAACTTCTTCCGATGACATAGACAAGGCGGTCAGTCATAAGCGTGAGCACAAGAAGGAGTTCAAGTATCCGAAGCATGTGCTGATGAACCTGCGAGCTCAACGACTGGTCAGAGTCGTCTGCGACATGGGTCGACCTCCTTCGCTTGCTTGCCTGCACGTCAGTGTGATCGAAGCAAGCAATCTTCCCGTCCCCCATGGCTTCGCGAACTTCTGGAACGTGGAGAGCATCAGTCCGTTCGTCAGGGTCAGCCTGGACTTGCACCAAGACGACAGGATGGAGAGGAGGAGCATCGACACGTCTGTCATCACGCAGGAGAAGATGAGGCCGTTCTCTCGATCTGCAACCAACCCTCTCTTCTATCAGACATGTTGCTTTGAGAACATCCCTCCCATCATCGCCGGCGAAGTTCAGCATGTGAGTTCTTGTGACCTATCAAGGTGTCGGCATATCATAGTGTCTTCAGGAGCTGAAGGTTGAAGTCTTCAACAAGGAGATATTTCAAGATTCTCCTCTGGCTGACGTGAGAGATGTTCAACCGCTTCATCTGCCTGCTCAACTCGATTCGAACGCAGGTTGTCATCCCCCTGCAAAGGCTGTGCGACGAAGCGAATCGACCAGTTGAGCAATGGCTGACGTTGGCCAGCAATGAGATGGTGGAAAGGTGATGTTTCAGTGCTGTGACGTGATGGTGAGTTCATTGCAGAGAGCCGAGGATTCTTCTTGTGTTGTGGTTCAACCCGATGTACACCGAGAAGCGATCAGAAGGTTTTTGTGACTCTTGCTTGAAAACAAGATGATAGCCTCGTAGATTTCGGGGATGTAGTCCCGACGGCGATGAGAGAGATTTTTCCCGATGATGCTGATCGTCTCAATGCTGCTGCTGTGCAGATGCAGGGAGAGGAGGAACCTTCTCCAGAAGATTCACAAGACCCACTTGAGAGGTGAGTGTGGTATGCAGTCGCTCTCTCTATATGACTGTCTGGTGTTGTTTCCAGCGTTCTTAGGATGACTCAGTCGTACAATCAAGAAGATGCAGTTGTTTCTCGGTGCTGCCTTTGTTTGCTTTGAATGACACGTCCAACCAGCTGACGACTGTCGTTGTAGAGGTGAAAACGTTCACAAGTTGGAGGACATAGAGCAGCTCGTTGAGCCCCAACGTGAGAGGCAAGTTGATGGTCTTGTCTGCTGTAGTTTATGCTGACTTGAAGACCAAAGACTGGTGGATGGTCAGGAGGAAGGTAGAGGAGAGCAGGAGGAGAAGGAGGAGGAGAAGGAGGAGGCGAAGGAGGAGGAGGAGGAGGCGAAGGAGGCGAAGGAGGAGAAGGAGGAGGAGGAGGAGGAGGAGGAGGAGAACGAGGAGGAGAAGGAGGAGGAGAAGGAGGAGAAGGACAAGGAGAAGAGTAGGATGGAAGAGGAGTGGAACAAGATGGAGGGAGGGGAGAAGGAGAAGGAGGAAACATGGAGGAAGACAGTGAACGAGCTGATCATCACGAGAAATCACATGGAAGTTGCGAGTAAGTTTTGAGAGATTGAGCGATCGGTATGAGCTACATGGCAGAACGACTTGATCTTGCAAGATGGATGAGCAGCAAAGAATGGGAGAAGTTTATCGGACTTGCTTACTCGCAGGTTGCTGCTGCTGCTGCTGCTGCTGCTGCTGCTGCTGCTGCTGCTGCTGCTGCTGCTGCTGCTGCTGCTGCTGCTGCTGCTGGTGCTGCTGCTGGTGCTGCTGGTGCTGCTGCTGCTGCTGCTGCTGCTGCTGCTGCTGCTGCTGCTGCTGCTGCTGCTGCTGCTGCTGCTGCTGCTGCTGCTGCTGCTGCTGCTGCTGCTGCTGCTTCGGCTGCTGTTGTTATTGATGTTGCTGTTGCTGCTGCTGTTAATGCTGCTGGTGTTGCGTTGTTGTTGATGACGATGTTGATATTGCTGCTGCTGCTGCTTCTATTGATCACGATCAGTTTCACATGACGATGTAGATCGTGTTGGTGATGTTCGTGACTGGTTTCGTTTCAGCATGAGACCTCTCTATCACTCCAGTTTCTTCCTGGAGCCAGAAAGTTCCTCAAGGTGAATTTGCGTTCTCCTCCTCCTCTTTCTCCTCCTCTTTCTCCTCCTCTTTCTCCTCCTCCTCTTTCTCCTCTTCCTCCTTCCCCTCGTCCTCTTCATATCGCTCTCCTCCTTCCCCTCGTCATCTTCTTGTCTTCTCCTTCCCCTGTCTGTCTGACGCGCTTCCTCAGGCTCTTTCTCGCAATGGCTTCCGTGTCTCGCTCGTCTGTCAGGCCGACGAGGATCTTGCGGCTTTTATCAGTGCAATGCTGAGGAAAACAACCTCCTCCCTCTCATCCTCCCTTCTCGTGCTCTCCTCCTTCTTCCTTGTGCCCTCCTTCCCCCTTCCGCTCCTTCCTCTTCCTCTCTCCCTCCTTCTTCTCTGCTCCTCTGTCAGTCTTTCCTGTCCCCGTCTCCTTGTCTTCGTTGGGTTCTCGCCAGGTGATGAGGGCATGAGCAGGTCTGCGGACTTGGTTGGAGAAGGAAAGGCAGTCGAGGACAAGAACCTGTTCTTCGTGCGAAAGTGAGGAGAAACAATGCTTGAGAGACTGCGAGAGAGGAAGAGGAAGAGGAAGAGGAAGAGGAAGAGGAAGAGGAAGAGGAAGAGGAAGAGGAAGAGGGAGAGGGAGAGGGAGAGGGAGAGGGAGAGGGAGAGGGAGAGGGAGAGGAAGAGGCAGAGCAGAGGAAGAGGAAGAGGAAGAGGAAGAGGGAGAGGGAGAGGGAGAGGGAGAGGGAGAGGGAGAGGAGGAGGAGGAGGAGGAGGAGGAGGAGGAGGAGGAAGGATCAAGATGAGGGGGAGAAGGGAAGGTACGAGAAGTTTGTCTAATGTTGGCACAAGCGAGGAGGAGAGAAGAAGTCTGGTGGGCCGGATGAATCGATTTACTCATGTGCTCGACGATGACTGGAGAGCCTTAAAGATGTGAAACCTCGCCTTCTCCTCTCCCTCCTCTCTCCCCCCCCTCTCCCTCTTATCCTCTCCCTTCTCCCTCTCCTCCTCTCTTTCTCTTCTCCCTTTCTCTCCTCCTCTCCCTCCTTCTCTTCTTACCTCTCTCCCTCCTCTCCTCTCCTTTACTCCTCCCCTTCCTCCCCTCCTCTCCTCTCTCTCCTTTCTCCTTCTATCTCGTCCGCTTCCTCCTCCTTCTTTTCACCCACTCCTCTTCTTCCTCCTCTTCCTCCTTACTTCTCTCTCTAATTTCTACTCAGGTTCTCGCATCTCTCTCAGAATCTCCTCCTCCTCAACCCGAAACCTGTTCGTCTGCTCTTCTGCTCCTCTAGTTGACATGCCGCGTAGGAAGACAAAGCTGCATACAAACTAGACGAGATGATCTGGAAGACCTTCAGGACAAAAGTTGGTCCTCTTTCACCTCCCCTGCCTGCCTCCTCTCCTTCCTGTCCCCTCCCCTCCTCTCTTGTCCTCCCCTCCTCTCTTGTCCTCCCCTCCTCTCTTGTCCTCCCCTCCTCCTCTTCCCCTCACACATTCTCAGGTGCTCTTTGACGTGCAGCGACTTGGAAGCTTGCAAGTGAAGTTGCAGGAGGATCAGAAAAACAAGAGGAAGCTCGACGAGCTTGAGCTTAAAGTCTCTCCTCCCATCCTCGCATCCTCCCATCCTCTCATCCTCTCATCTCCTCCCGTTGCACTCCTCTCTCTTCGCTTATCTTTCTGATCATTCTTGTTTCTTTCCTCCTCCTCTCCTGTTCCCGGCGTTCTGGTGCCTGTTGCCCCCTCCCTCTGGCTCCTCCCTCTTGCTCCGCTCTCTGCTCCCTTCCCCTTCTCCTTATTCTTCGCCGTCCTCACGCAGCACTCCAGGAGTTTGAGGAGCTGGAAAGTGAAGTACTGGCCAACATCTCAGCGTTGTACGAGGTTAAAGAGGAGGAGGAGGAGGAGGAGGAGGAGGAGGAGGAGGAGGGAGGAAGTCAACTTGTTCCTGCAGGAGCCCTCTGCTCTTCTTTGCATGCTCACCGATCGAGACGAGGCGGCAGAAGCAGTCGACGAGTACGAACTGCTGCTGCTGCTGCTGCTGCTGCTGCTGCTGCTGGTGCTGCTGCTGCTGCTGCTGTGCTGCTGCTGCTGCTGCTGCTGCTGCTGCTGCTGCTGCTGGTGCTGCTGGTGCTGCTGGTGCTGGTGCTGCTGGTGCTGCTGCTGCTGCTGCTGCTGCTGCTGGTGCTGCTGCTGCTGCTGCTGCTGCTGGTGCTGGTGCTGGTGCTGCTGGTGCTGCTGGTGCTGCTGGTGCTGCTGGTGCTGCTGCTGCTGCTGCTGCTGCTGGTGCTGCTGCTGCTGCTGCTGGTGCTGGTGCTGGTGCTGCTGCTGCTGCTGCTGTAGTAACGGCTGGGCAGGGGAGCAGAATGGGAAGAAGTTGCTCGTCTGATGAAGTTGGAGGGGTTCGAGATTTCGGTCGATGCACAAGAGGAGAAGGAGGAGGAGGAGGAGGAGGAGGAGAGCCCTGACTGCGGCAAGCTTGAGGTTCCCGTTACTTATCTCTTCCTCCTGTGCTGTTTCTTCTTCTCCTCCCCTCCACCTTTCTGCTCTTCTACTTGTCTTGCTTCGATTGTCCTCCTCCTGCCTGGTGTTGTGATTGATCGCATCACTCCGCTCCTCTCTCGCTCGCTTCTCTCGCTCAGTCGGTTGAGCAGGCTCTCCTTCAGTCGCAGATTCCTCCTTTCTTCCCGCTCTCTCCTACCCTACAGCAACAGATCTCTCCTCAGAACAGGTGAGTGCTCCTGCAACCAAGATCGCATCCTCGTCCTCGTCCTCGTCCTCGTCCTCGTCCTCATCCTCGTCCTTGTCCTCGTCCTCGTCCTCGTCCTCGTCCTCGTCCTCGTCCTCGTTGATTTTGTTGCTTCCTCCTCACATACCCTCACAGCGTCCTCATGGATATGCGAATGGCCCAGTGGAAAGCAGGTAAGCTCCTCTATCTCTCACTCCCTCCTCCCCCTCCTCCTCCCCTCTCCCCGTCGACGGATCATCGACGGTTTCCCGAGTCGTATTCCTCTGTTCTCACATCGTGCAGGCCTCGTGAATATAATTTCTTCGGGGAGAGGACTCGACTTCGCCGGTGGAAGATTTAAGAGGATCAGGAGGAGGACGACCAGGATCAGGAGCAATTCAAGAACAATGGGTGGTAAGGGTAGCAACGGTTACTCGGCCCCCTATGGATGGGGTGGGTCCAATCCATGGGGGTACTGTCGGTCAAA
>NW_005434614.1:295604-304349 GCF_000315625.1 Guillardia theta CCMP2712
CAGAGGAGGAGGCGGAGGCGGAGGAGGAGGCGGAGAAGGAGGTAACCCGAGTGTTTGCAGGAGAGGATCAAAACTTGGAAGGGCACTGAGAACGCAAGGGTGGCAGAGAGGCTGCAGACGTTCCTATGCCCCGAGTGGAGGGAGATGAAGGCGAGTGAAGGCGAAGAGGACGAGGAAGGGGGGGGGCTAGGGGGGAAGCAAGAGGAAGGAGGAGCGAGAGGTGGGGGGAGGGGGAGGGGGAGGGGGAAGGGAGGGGGAGGGGGAAGTTGGGGCAACGAAGGAACGAACCGGTGGGCCAAAGGGAGGGTTGAGGAACGAAGCTCGTGAAAGAGGAGGAAGATGGAGAGAGAGGAGGAAGAGGGGAGGGTAGTAGAGGAGGGGAGGAGGGGAATCGTGAAGAGGGAGGACAGCAGGAGATGGGTTGAAGGAGATTCAGAGGAGGAGAATGTCTGTTGAGTTCATTTTCACGTGCAGTCAAGTACCGGTTTGGATGAAAGAATCCTTGCTGCTGAAGGGTTCTCCTTCTCCAACAAGGGAGAGGTAGGGATTTCTCCTTCCTCATCGTCTCTCTCTCTTCTCCTTCCTTGCTGCTTCCTTCCAATCGCCTTCAGCCCCTCTAGTCCCCTCGACTCTCCTCTGTCTCCTCACAAGCTGCTTCATATCCTTCCTCGCTTGTTCACTCTTTCCTTCTTCCTCCCTCCTCGTCCTTCAATCTGCTAACCTCCATCCCCTCCTCCCCCCCTCTCCTCTTGTCTTATCTTCTTTCAGATATTTTGTGCCTGCTGCCGCACGTCTCTTCCTCCTCTCCCTCCCGGTGAGAGTTTGACGCGCATCAAGGAGCTGGTCATGCCCAAGGTCAAAAACTTCCTTCATACCTTCTTCTCCTCCTCCTCCTCCCCTTCCTCCCCCTTCCTCCTCTCTCCTCTTCCTCCTCTTCTTCTTCCTCTTCCTCCTCGTTTTTGTCCACTTTTTCTACTCCCTGCTCTCCCATGTTTCTCCCCTTGGCTTTCATTCTCCTTCGACTTCCTCGCTCCTTCCTTCCCTCTCCGCTCTCACTTCTCACACCTTTCTCAGACCTGTCGCACAAGGCTTCCTCCTCCTCCTCCTCCCTCGCGCGCTGGAAGCCTCCAACTTCTGGTATGTCCTCCTCCTCCTCCTCCTCGTTCTCCTCCTCGTTCTCCTCCTCGTTCTCCTCCTCGTCCTCCTCCTCGTCCACCTCCTGCTCCTGCTCCTCCTCTTTCTTCTCATTTTCCTCCTGCTCCTGCTCCTGCTCCTGCTCCTGCTCCTCCTTGTTCTCCTCCTCCTTGTTCTCCTCCTCCTCCTCCTCCTGACTGCCAGCAGCGCGGCTTCATGCTCGGGTTCTGCGAAGAGATGTTCACGCCGAGCGATAGCAAGTCAGCAGGAAACGGGACAAACTACAGAAAAGTGAGCCCCTCCCCTCCCATACTCCAGCTTTCCTGCTCTCCTCCCCTCCCATACTCCTGCTTTCCTGCTCTCCTTCCCGCCTGCCCTCCTGCCCTTCTGTTCTTGTCCTCTCCTGCTCACCTGCTTTCCTGCTTCCTTCTTCTGATCCCTCCTCCTCTCCCTCCCCTCCCCCCTGACTTGTCAGCAGATGACGTATGCATGGATGGAGCCGGAGAGCTTCGAGGAGTTGGGGAAGGAGGAGGCAGGACGGGTGCTCATCGACCTCAACCGCGTCATTTTGCGGTCAGTCTTTCCCTCTCTCTACTTCCCTTATGACGTCTCTCAGCTTCACATGCAAGGAAGCGACGCACTGAAGGTCCTTGGGAGGAGCTGAGGTGGGGAGGAGGCGGCTAGAGTTGTTGCTGGTGATGGAGCAGTAAAGGAGGTGGTTGTTGGTACCAAACACAAGGAGTGGGAAGTGAAGAAGGGGGCAGGGTGAGGGAGAGGAGGGAGGGAGGGCGAGAGGGAGGGGAGGGAGGGCGGGCGGGAGGAAGAGAGGAGAGGGAGAGAGGAGATGGAGAGAGGAGAGGGAGAGAGAAGAGGGAGGGAGGAGAGGGAGGGAGGGAGGGAGGGAGGAAAGTCGTTGGTGGTGGTTGAACTTGCAAAGCGGATATAGGAGAGAGATTGGAAATTGTGACAAGTGAATAAAAGAATAGAATACGATTTCTTGTCTAATATCGTTAGAGCTATCTTACAGGGATATTCTATGAATCATATTCGTCTCCTCTCCTCCTCCTCCTCTACTTCCATGGGTCTTCCTCCGACTCCTTCAAATCAACTCTGGCACCAGCGGGATGGAAGGGCACACGTCACCAGTGGAGGAGGAGCAGGAGGAGCCGAAGCTCATGCTCGTCTCCCCCTCATCCTCCTCCACCTGCTCGATGTACCTGTGAAGGAGCGACTTGTCACTTCGCTTCCTCCGGATTTTTTCGAGGCAGCTGAGCAGCGAGACCTCGTGCTGCTGCTGCTGCCGCTGCTGCAGCCAGGGATGCTTTAGAACGCTTCTCAACGAGAGCCGTTCCTCGGGAGCCTGACGCAGCATCGCTCCCACCAGGTCCTTCTCCTCCTCACTCCAGCAGGCAGGGAGCGCAAGCTTTGCTGCTGCTATGTTGCTGTAGAGCTCCTCGATGCTGTCGCCCTGGAAGGGGAGCTCCTCCTCTAGCAGGACGTACAGCGTCACTGCTGCCGCCCACAGATCGCTCAGCACCATTGAGAACGGCAGGCCGCGAGCAGCCTCAGGCAGCTGGAACTCAGGCGTTCCCACCACCACCTGTGTCATGTCGGAGGTGAACTGGTCGATCCTCTCAGCGGAACCGAAGTCGACGAGCTTGACAAGGCCGTCGGAGTTGAGGAGGAGGTTGGAGGGCTTGATATCTCGGTGCACCACCCCCTTGCTGTGACAGGCGCTGATCCCGCTCATGAGCTGAGCGAAGATCTCTCTGCACATGGAGGAGGGGAGGCCATGGCGGGGAGCAAGGAGTCCAGCATCCTCTCGCTCCCTCCGGTGCTCAGCATGTGCCTCCAGCAGGTTCTGGATGCTGAAAAGATTGGCGAGCTCGAACACCAGGTACACCTGCTGCCCGTCCTCGAGCCCTATCACGTCCAGCAACTGGATCACGTTCTGGTGCCTGACCGACCTGACGCATCGGATCTCCTTCCTCAGCTTCTTCTCCCCGTCCTTGATCTTTCTGATCGACCTCCTGCTCATGATCTTCACCGCTACTCGCATTCCGAAGTCCTCGCTCCCCTCCTTGACTACCAACCCCTCCTTCACCTTCCCGAAGGACCCCTCCCCGAGCTCGTCTCCCAGCACGTAGTCACCGACTCTCCTCAGAGAGCTTCTGCGAGACGGGGAGATGGAGAGATCTGCGATACACTCCATGTCTACTCGAGCCTGATCTGTTCTTGACATTGCTGCTTCAATCACGTCCATCATGATGTTCTTCTGTCTCTGGTCACTCCCCGATGCCTTCACTTGTTCATCGCATGATGATTTGCCCTCGTCTCCCACAATGCTTCATATACCTGCCGGCAACACATCACATGCGCATTCGGAGCAATCACATTAGGAATGTCATGCTGTTCGTTTTGCCTGTGCCTTTTCATTCCAAATCATCTCTTGGACTCAAACTTATGGCAGGCAAGCTCTCCTTTCTCATCTTGTACATCTTCTGAACGCTCTTCTCCCTCGCTCTATCTCTCTCTTCGCTCCTCTGCCCTCCCTCGCATTTTCGTACGATGTTGAGTCCCCTGGCAGGGGAAGATGGAAAGGTTCTGGTTCTTCTACCCGGTCCCTTTCCAGACATTGAAGTGGGTAGGGGGTACCTTTTGGGGACTGAGCGCTGTAAATGATGGGGTATAAATCACAGATATCAGGGGGTGGGGGTAGGCAGCGGGGGAACAAGGTAGACGACCGGGGTAGTGAACAGGGAGGGGGTGGGGTGGTGGCGTGCAAACGTGTTCATAGGAACAAGGGAACAGGGGCGTACTTTCAAAGGACATAGAAGGGGTGGGGTGGTGTGATCCTGGGGAATAAGGGGGGTATAATTGTGGTATCTGGGTAGGGTGGGGTGGTATGTGGGGTAGTGAAGGGGAAGGGGAATGGGGCATGTGGGGGAGATTTGTAAAAACGTGGTTGAGCAAAGTTTGATAAAATATTATAAAATGAGTTTAACTAATATTTAGTACGATATATATATGGCCTTCTATAAATAGCCGATATAAAAGTACATAACGTACATTTTTATTTGTACCTATTCACCGAATAATATTTGTATTGATGCCGTACAACAACTTAGTACCAGCAGTTCCTTTCACTTTTATATTTCACATGGGTCGCTCGGTAATCTCCCGAGTGACAGGTTCTCTTCCCCGAGTCTGCTGGCGGGCCTGACCAGTCGCTCAGTCTCGGGGCTACCGGATTCCCCCGGATCGGAGCGGCGGAGAGGCTGCTCGGCCTCGTTCACCACACTGAGAACAGACTGAGAAGTTGATCTAGGCTGAAAGTTTGGTCTTGATTCCCAAGAGCGATCGACGCAGCTGAGGAACCGCCGAGGCTGAGAACGGTCTTGGTCGCCGAGCCGCATTGAACTGACTGGCTGACTGCCTATCGGGCTCATCGGCCTCACTGCCCATGGTGATTCAGAGAGAGGAACAAGTTCGGAGCAGTCGGGAACCTCTGGAACAGTCCATGCCCGAACTCGTTCCATCTGCTTGTCGAAGAAACAGCCTGCAGCTCCTCTTGCTGTTCCTGATGCCAACCGGGTCAGCAAGTCACTTCCCCACCTGCTTTGTTGCACCTGCTGCTCATAGAACATTGATTCGGCCTTTGCTCGCGACCTACCCCATGGGGTCAGCGATCGTTTGATGGCAGGAGGAAGCAGAGGAGTGTACTTGGGGCTGAGCAAGCTCAACGCTGCTTTCTGCTTGCCTCGGAGCATCAGCCTCCGCATCTGTTCAAGTCAAGTGGACATGTTTGCGAGACATCAGTGTTGCTCACCTTGATCTCATTGATTGGGAGAAAGAGGCCAATAGAGTGCATAGCGTCCAATGTTGTCTTGTTGTCTTTCTCTTTCATCCTGGAGACAACTGTAAGAAGCAGCCAGTGCCGCTGCATCATGCAACCTCAAATCCTTGAGCATCATCTTAATCTCCAGCAGTTCATCAACCGCCTACCAAAGAATGATCGGATCAGCAAAACTGTTCATGGTCGGGTTTCTTCGCAAACATCACCGAGCCGATTCCAAGAACTTTATCTTGATCGATCTTATCTCCTTGAATCATTCGGTGATTGATGTCTTTCTCTCTCCTCTCCGCAAGATACTTTTCTGACATTTGCATTCGTACCTAGCATCCAATGTCTCATGTGGCCGTTTCAGCAGGACTGGTGATATCGTACAGTGAGCTTGCCTATGTAACTCTGCGAATTCCTGGCCTTGATCCTGTTTCGGACCATCAAAGATATCAGCGGAATTTCGATTTCACCTACCTCAGCGATCTCTGTCTACGATCGTTCCTTATCAACGTCTCTTGCAACTGTCCTTCAAGGCTCAGCAGGATGAGGGGAGACGAGCATGGCAGAGATAGCACTCACATCGAGCTGTGTCTGTGAGATCACCGGGATCACGCGGGATCCCAAGCTCCCTTGTGACTTGAGTGCAGCCTTGCTCATGTCTCAACTGAGTTGCTGCATCAGCAGAGCCATGAAAGTTGTCTCATCACGAGAGCTGACCTCAACATCTCATTGAAAGTTGTCTCATCACGAGAGCTGACCTCAACTTCTCATTGATGTCCTCCAACCTTCATAATGATCCTTCTCACCCTGCCATTTCGCCCTTTCAGTGACGTCCGTTGAACTTGTCCCTCATCCCCACTCTTGCCCATTCACCCCCTTGACTTTTCTTGTCAAGAGTTTTTTTTCAGCAATGTCAGAGGCTCGGTGGGGGTGGGGTGGTGAAGATCCATCAGTCTGGATTAATGTGGGGTACTTGAAAGAGAAAAAGAGGGGTTATTGGGGAAGGGGCCTTCTGAGAGTAGGGGTGATGTTAAAACTGTTTTAGGTGTCAGTCGGGGAGTGACGATGGCCAGGGGGAACAAAAGAAAAGAGGAGGAGGAGGAGAAGGAGGAGGAGGAGGAGGAGGAGACACTTGGAGGTCCTTCAGAGTTCAAGGAGGAAGAGAGGTCCAGAAGAAGAGGTGGAAGGAGCAAGATGAGCAATGCTCGGGAGATGAATGAAGAGGGAGACGTTTTCTCCATGTCTCGGGCCGTCGCGCAAGAACTGTTCTACGCGGTCCGTGAGGTTTGCGGCTTCTCAGTTGAGATCCTCAAAGATTTCGTGAAGAGCGTGAGAGAAACCCGAAGAGATCTGCTCGTCAACGGCGACAAGGATGACAGATCTCTGCCTGGCATGAGGGTGGGAAGGGAGAAAGACTGGACGCTTAAGAAGACCTTCTTTGCGTTCTTGGTTGTGCAGATATTGACTTTTTCTCTCTTCGCTGTATTTGCCTGCAAAGAAGCAAACAGAAAGGACATGCTGATCCACCAAATCCGCAGGGAGGCTGCTGAGCTGGAGAGAAAGCGCAGCTTTGAGGCTGGGCTAAAGAAAGCGTCGGAGCTGGTTGGGGTTCCGAGGGTTGCAGCGGCCCCAGTCATCAATCTGCATGAGATCAAGTTCGTTCAGGCGCCAAGTGCTGGACCGTCTCCGAACATGCTCGAGCAGCAAGAGGTGAAAAAGAAGATCTCACAACAAGAAGCAGGAAGCGTGCTGAACGATAGCATGTGGAACAATAGCTACAGGGAGGTGGCGCAGGATAAGGTTGCTCCTCGATCCGCGACGCTTCCTTCAAATTCAAACTCAGCCTTGACTCCACGTTCATCGCAACCATCATCACAATCATCATCACAATCGTCACAAGCATCCACCAGCAGTCAAGAACCGCAACCGTATCCGGATACACAGCAGGCTGTCAGCTATTCCAGCCCCCAGCAGGCTGTCAGCTATTCCAGCCCCCAACAGGCTGTCAGCTATTCCAGCCCCCAGCAGGCTGTCAGCTACTCGAACCAAGGGAGCAGCTACACGGGTCAACAGCCAGCAGTCAGTCAGACTACTTTGCCGGAGTTCAGTCAGTTCCGAGGTCAAGTGAAGTTCCGGCTGGTGGTGCTGACGTGCAACCGCCCGGTCGCTCTCCTCCGCCTACTTACCTCCCTCCTCAACGCTCATTACGACGGCATCCAGGCTGACCTCCACGTCCACCAGGACCGGCCTCCCTCCTCCCCTCCCGACGCTCAGACAACGGCGATCGTCGAGTCCTTCACGTGGCCGCACGGGGTCAAGACTCTCCACCAGTGGTCGACGCACGTCGGCATCCTCGGCAACTGGATCCACTCATGGCAGCCTAACGCGCAGGACGAGAATAAGATCGCAATCTTCCTCGAAGACGATCTCGAGGCTTCTCCTCACTTCGCCCGCTGGTTTCTCGCCGCTCACCTTCGCTTCCTCTCCGACCCTGCCGTCTCCTGCTTCTCCGCCATGCGCGCGCAGCTCCGGGCCTCGGATCCTCGGGGGGAAGGCAACCTAGAGAGCACGATGAAGGAAGGGACGACAGTGTTCAAGTACAAGCTGATGGGCACGTGGAGCTTCTCCCCGAAGGCGAAGGCCTGGAGGGAGTTCCGCGCATGGTTCGAGAGAATGCAGGAGAAGAAGGGCTTCGTCCCGCTGGTGGAGGGCATCATGCCGAGCATGTGGTACCAGCAGTTCCAGCAGGAGGGAAGAGAGAGCTCGATGTGGGAGATGTGGTTCATCCGATTCATGGAGGAGAGGAAGGAGTTCTGTGTGTACCCCTGGCTGGCTGGCAGCAAGACGCTCATGGCGAACTGGAGGGAGAAAGGGCTGCACTACCAGGGGGAGGTGGGGAGAGACCATGAACTTCTGCTGGACTGGGACGCGAAGCTCATCTTCTGGCCCAACATCATCCCTGTCCTCGACTGGGACGGGCAGGAGATAAAAAGCATCATGGATGCGCAACCGCCTCCTCCTCCTCCTCGTTCTCACGCTATCTCCTCCCTCTCCTTCCCTGCCCTCCCTCGCCTCCCCGTCGTGACAACCGTGACCTTGCGTCCTCCTCCAGACGTGCTGACGCAGCTGAACTGTGTGATCGCCAAGGAGGACCTGCTGCTTCGCTCCATGCTTGAGCAGACGATCCGCACGATGCCCTCTGACCTTCTCCTCCTCTTCGTCATCAGCCGCGCCAGCATGCCTGCCATGCTCTCGTGGATTTGCAACACGGAGAGGATCGAGGGAGTGCACGAGCGAACCCTCGTCCTCGTCCTCAACTCGGAAATGTTCCCCATGCTTCAGACCAAGAGCCTCCGCATCAAGGTCGTCGCCTACGAGCAGAATGACGTTTCTCCTCACCGCCTCCTACGAGGCTCCCCAGGGCACTCGAGACTGCAGGCCCTGCGGCTGCGGGCGCTGATAACGGTCCTGACCCTCCATGACAAGGTTCTCTTCACCGAGCCGGACATGGTGTGGATGGAGGCGGTTCCTTCCTCGCCCTCCCCTGCTCCCTCCGCCATCATCTCCTCCTTCTCTCTCAGAACCGACGCTGACTTGCAGCTCCTTGAGGACGACGAGACCTTCTCGGACCTCGTGCTCGTCAAGAGCTCCCCGCAAGTCGTCTGCTTCTTCCGCGGCCTCCTGCAGAACATCAGGGAACAGGCCTCCTCCTCCTCCTCCTCCTCCTCCTCCTCCTCCTCCTCCTCCTCCTCCTCCTCCTCCTCCTC
>NW_005434614.1:304575-306371 GCF_000315625.1 Guillardia theta CCMP2712
GCATGAAACTTTCATCGCCGGCGCCTTGATCACCAACACGAAGCTGACGAGGTTGAGCCAAGACTTGGATGCTACAACTACTGACATCTCTCATCCCCTCTCCTCTCCTGTTGTCTCCTCCTCCCTCTCCTCCTCTTCTTCCCCCCATCCCCTCTCTCCCTCTCCCCCCCACTCTCTGTCATTCTCTTCCCTCGCACTTTCTCCTTCCTCTCTCAGCGTCAAGGACTGCTGCGAAGCATGCTCCCGCCTCAAGGACTGCAAGGCGTTCGTGTGGATCGTGACTTCGAGCGAGTGCTGGACCAAGTCAAACATCCGAGAAATGAGCAAGAGGAGGCTTGTTTTCTCTGCCATCCGCTCAGACCCCGCGTCGTGACGTCTTGAATGTAAAGATAGAGAGTTGTCTACATGAATGATAGTGGAAACATGAGATGTCTTGTAAAGATAGTCGCTAAGAGAGTTCTTGTGCCGATAGTCGCTACATCAGATGTCTTATAACAATGGAGCATTATCCTTCACCAGGATGGTGAAGGATAAAAAGAGGAGGCAGAATTGCAAGGAGGAGAGACGGAAATATGAAAGATAGGACAAGATAAGGGAAGAGAGGAGAGGAGAGGAGAGGCGAAGAGAGGTGAGGAGAGGAGAAGACGAACAATCATGATATGTTTGCTTTTGCTTGTTCGGTCGAATCAGAGGAGAGGGAGATTTACTAGCAGGTGGAGTAGAACCTGAGGGTCCAGGAAGGAAGCAGAAAAGGCGCAGAATGACGGGAAACAAGCAAACCAGAGCAAAAGGTGAGAGAAAGAGGGGAAGAAAAGAGAGTAGAAGGGGAGAAGAGCTGGTGCTCGCAGGAAAGACAGTGACGAATATCAGCTGGTACTCGCAGGAAAGAAGCGAGCAGCAGGAATGGGAGCTCCGGCAATGAAGTCAAGAGTCGCTCGGACAGCTGCCTGCCGGCCCGACGGACGTCAGAGGAAATCATCATCATCTCCTCTTCCTCCTCCTCCTCCTTCTCCTCCTTCTCCTGCTCCTCCCTTCCCTTTAGCAACCTCTCCTCCCCTTCATCCCTTCTCTGCAATCCCCCTCCTCTCCTCTCTCGCTTCCCTTCCCCCTCCCGCCTGTCCTCTCCCCTTCCCCTCTACCTTCTCCCTTCCTCCCCCTCTCCTCTCATCCACTTCCGCCCCCTCACCGGATGCTGAGTGATGTAATTGTGAGGGGCCGTCAGCACCAGGTGAGCATGCGCGCTGTGCCGCAACCTCGTTTCCTCTACCGTGATCACGCCGTCGTTGGGGCCCTGTAGGAGCGGATTGATCGCCCCGCAGTCTCCCGCTATGATGAGCGTCCTGCAGTAGCTCGGGAGGTTGCCGAACGACCAGTCGCCCCTCCCTTCCTCCACCGCCTGCAGCTCCCGGCCGGCCTTGTGTCCCAGGAGGCTGTCGGAGAGGGAGGAGGCAGCCTGGTTGATCGCCAAGTCCCACACGCTCTTCACGTCCTCCTTGGGTCTCAGGAGCCGTGCGAGGGAGGAGCCTTGGTTGGGAGGAGCGATCATGACGCAGCGCAGCTCCTTGCTCGCTAGCAGCAGCGAGTCTTCGAGTCTCCTCCAGCCCTCGCATCGCATCGCCGCTCTGATCAGGATGGCGCCGAAGGAATGCGAGACGAGCGCAAAACTTCTTCCAGCTTGCTGCGCAGAGGCAGGAGGATTCAGGAAGAAGCAGGGGAGGAGGGAGGGGGGAGGAGGGAGGGAGGGAGGGAGGGAGGGAGGGAGGGAGGGAGGGAGGGAGGGAGGGAGGGAGGAAGGT
>NW_005434614.1:306471-408837 GCF_000315625.1 Guillardia theta CCMP2712
TGATGCAGCTGTCGTTGTGGGATGCAGCGTCGTAGATGCACAACTCACTCGATCGTTTCGCTGTTTCACTCTCATGTTCGTTTTCACATGAAAGTTGCAAGAAAGACCTTGTGAGGCCCTTGAGATGTTGAGAGTAAGAGAGCTTGAAGCATATCATGCTACATGGTTCATCATTGCTTTCAACGTTGCCTTGATGAGATTCATGGGAATCTTTTTGAGAGCATGAAAGAAATCTTGAAATGCTTCTTCTTGTGCGGTATGTGACAAACGCTTGTCTGAAGCCATGCAACTTTTAATCCTCCAACAAATCCCTCCAAACTTAGCCATTACCGCGTTCAACGCGCGTCTTAAAAAACCCCAGGTTGTAACTTCAACGATGTCATCTGAATATTCGCTTCTCTCATATTCTCTCTCACATCTCTTGTCTCACATCTCTTTCTCTCACATCAGAACCGGAAGGTCTCGTATCCGCGTCATGTACTCTTCGCATTCTTGCTCGCTTGTCTTGACATCAGGACAAGACACGATGAGCTTGTCTTCGCTGCGGGGGATCGTGTCTTGCAGAACAACTTCGTCAACAAGGGTTTTCTTCTGTCGCGGGGAGGCTACACAATCTGAGCTCCTCCTCCTGTTTGATTTCACCTGCTGCAGAGAATGACATTCATGGCAAGTCGTTGTCACGCCGTGCCCAGACGCCTTAGGGTTGAATATTTCGTGCAGGCAGTAACCGACGATAGCACACGTTCCGTGATTGCAGCACTTATTTGGGCCCATGTTTGATTTCCTCTGTTTGTCCATGCAGATGAGGACTGAGGCAACGTTCAGACAATGAAGGGAGGCAATGTTTCAGCGTCTTGTCGGAGGGCCTTTCCTTCGAATGATGTGCTCTTTGCTTCTGAGTTTCGCTCCCTTCTCCTTGTACTCCTCAGTAGAACACGCTCTTCCTCTTGTTCTGTACAGCAAGCTCTCGTATCGTCTTCGTCTTCCACTTGTTCTTCTTCCTCTTCTTCTTCCTCCTCTTCTTCTCTTTCTCCACTCCGTTCGGTTGCCTTTGGATTTCCTCGCCCCCACGGGTTTGCCTCCAGATCTAGCTCCTGCATATCTTGAGATCCTTAGTTTCAAAGTTCTCGAGTTAATTTCAACTATTTCGATCAATTTTGGGAAGCTTGAATTCGACCTCAGTTTGGATAAAAACACGAAAAAATGTGATTTCGATTTAATTTCTCAGCCTAGTCTCATTTGTATCTATCGCTGAGCGGGGTTGCATCAAGTACCGGTGCGAACAAGCCTTCTTCGAGGGGTACTCATTAGGGTCATCAAGGATAATTTGAGGCGGACTCGGGAGACTAGGTTCAGAAATCAAGTCAGCGAAATGTAGTCCTAATTGAAGCATCGCTGCCTTACTTCATGGTCACGAGGCCTCCGGCATGGACTCAGTCAAGGCTGACAGGCTCGGATGACTCCAGTTAAGACCTCGAGGCGTTCGGGACATGACGAGGATGCGCCGGGGGCCGCCGGCCCTGAGCCGCGCCCGTACTATCATCTCAAAGTTAACTAACATCAGTAGTAAGATAGTGATGCACTTTGAGTAAAACTATACACGGCGTTAGTATGATTAAAGAGTGTGAGTGACGCGGGGGCAGGACTGGCTGACTCACCCGGCCGGGGCCGGGGGGCCGCACGGAGGCTCCGGGAGGCTACGTGTCACAAGAAAGCTGTCACACGGCATCATGGGGGAAACTTCATCCGATGGCATCGGTCTTTTACTCAAAGTAGTAAGGCGGCGGCTGGGCCGAAACGTTGAACGGCCCGGGCCCGGGCCGGCGCGCGGTCCGCGGCGAGGAGCGGCGCACCGTAGTATGCCTGGACTCCGGGATCTGACACGGACCACCGTCGCTACACGCGGCCCCGGCTGAAATTTGAATTTAAAATCATGGTATGACTAAATAAAGTTCGTGACTGAGGCGTGTCGAATTACTCCACCCCCCTGCATCACCACCAAACTACCGGTCCTTATCACATGGCAAGTCACATCTGTCATTCAGTTCAAATGAAAACTTTTGTCACCAGGGTAGGGTCCTCTGTCTACCCCTCCAAAGCAGGTGTGAAACACCCGTGTGACATCATGGGTGACCCTACCGTGGTTGGGGCCATTTGAAGTCAAAAGATGTTGCGCCTGACGGCAGGAAATGCACAGCACGGACGGTGAGGGAGGATGGAGAGGAAGGGAGAGGAGAGAGGATACGGCAAGACAGGACGGAGAGAAGAAAGTCTGAGATCACCTGCCGGACGGCTCTGTGGGACAGCTCACTGACTGCAAGGAGGTATGAGGGCCATGGCGGACTGGAGCGTGGAGCAAGACCGAATCGCTGTGCTAGAGCGTTCGATAGAGGAGCTCGAGGGGAGCGGCAGCGTCCAGTCACAAGACAGGCTGCAGCTCCTGGAAACGAGGCTCAATCGTATGGACTCAAGCTCCACCATGGTTGTTTCGACCACCCCCCCTATGTTCCAGGTCGATGGGGAAAGGCCTTCTTGGATGAGTCTGTGGCCAGCACCAGTGACAAGAACAGGCGGCAGTCAGAGGTCACCGGCTAAGATCTGCCGCCTGCCTCGAGTGGAAGACTGCAACCCTGCCGTCGAGAGCTCTCCCAGCACAGAGCCCGGCTACTCAGCTCAGGCTTCGACCAAACCTCAACCGGCTGCCGAAAGCCCATCTCGCGTCTTGATGTCGAGGGCAGAGAAGAGGATGGAGAGCCCGGCCAGATCAATGGCAAACTTGTCGCCAGAGTCACCCCAACCTCCCTCGGGCTTTGCTCAAGAGAAAGGGACTTCGAAGATCCTCCGTCAGGTTACAGGGAAGGTCCCGCCAGCTCAGTCTCTCCATTCAACATCTTCGGAGGTTCGACCGGCTGAGTTGAGCATTCTGGAGCAGGTGGAGATGGAGGTCAGTGATTGACTCCTGTTGCATTCTGGGCTGATTTGCTCTCTCAGTCAGTATCGAATGGAGACAGGTTCAGGAACGCAAATTTCCATCAGATGTAATTGCTCAAGTTATACCTTTTATTCACTCACACTCTACATAGCCGAGAAAAGTTCGAGCAAGTCTATCCTTTGAACGGGAATGTGAGTGCGGCAGATATAGCTGCTGGTGATTGAGAAGCATCGACTAGTCTACTTGTCTAACCTTTGTCATGCAATACCTGGAAGATGAAGAGCTTTTGATGCAAACTATCGATTTCTCGACCCCATACAGAGAGCATATAGATCAGGCAAGGATTGTCTGCTACAAGATGTATGATTGACGTGTCTTGTTGAAGGAAAACTTCACCTTCACAGACTCAACCCACCATGAGTTTGTTCAGGGGAGCGATTTCATCTACCAAGGTCTAGTGTGCCCCTTGCTATTCCACGTGCTTACCGACGGCCATCCATGACAGGTGCGGTCTACTCGATGCCGAAGAACGACTACAGCCCGCAGCGGAAGGAGGAAGAGCGTGAAGGGTGAACTGCTACGAACTGTTCCTCTCCCTCCTCACTCTGCTCCAGCCATGTCCACACGAACGTCTCCCACGGAAATTTCTCCTGGTCGAAGCTGGAGGTTGATCAGGAATGTGTTGGTCGTTGGTGGTGACGCACGAGACAGAAGAGCGGACTGCCGGATACATTCTCAACGTTGAGAGAAGAAGATCGACGCAGTTCGACTCCCTTTGTCATGGTGAGATGCTTTGATAAAACTCCTTCACACCTGCCCGGACCTCTACTCCCCTTCAGCTCGACCCGACTCTTGTAACTTGTTCCTTGGCAGACCCTCGAACAGGACTATGACAATTTCATTCCAGAATCCGAGAGAGATCTGGTTTGACGTCGTTGAAAGTGTGCGGGCAATCTTGTGACTTTTTCATGTCAGAGGATCCTCAAGAAGAAGATTTCTTTCATGATCGCCAACGCCCTCGGAATTGAGTCAGACAGGTTGCAACTGATCTGCAACGTGTAAAGAATGATCGCACTGGCTAGAGTTGAGATCGTCGAGTTTGTTTCCGGCTCAGTGGAAGTCAAAGGAGTTCTTTACCACGGTACTTGAATGTTGTTTCCTCGAGACGTTGACTGTTGCGACTGCCAGCTGTCAGCGATGTCAAGGGTGAAGAGGCCCAGCTGCAGCTCGAGAGGCTGAGGTCGCTGGTGACAGCAGCCGTTTGACTAGTTTGACACGAGCTGACGACTGTGACTAGATCGATCTGAGGTCGACGACCCTCTCGTCGCATCTCAACGCAGGTGACTCCTCGCGTTCAGCCTTGACTTGTTGTCACTCTCATCGCAGTCTCCATCTCCTTCACCAGCAGTACCCCCTACTATCCCTTCAGGGTGAACCCCTCGTGCCTCCTCCTGCACACTTGTGACCTTGTGACAGGACAACGTGCCCTCCGAACCATACGCGAGGCCTCAGGGTTGAAACTTGCTTCTACTTCCATCATCCTTCTATCCCTTTCCTTCCCTCTCAACTTGAATGCCCTTCCCTCTCCCTCCTCCTCCCCCTCTCCCTCCCCACCTCCTCCTCCATCTCCCCCTGCCATTCCCTCTCCCTCACCACTCTCTCGCTATCTCGCAGATCCTCCTCCACGCTCTCCGGTCGGCCCTCCTGGAGTCAAAGAGTCGCAGAGGCCGCAGGGCCTGCTGGAAGTCTTCATCCTCCGAGCCTCTGCCCTCCCCACCCAAGAATGGACCAAGGCTGTCTGCGTCGTTGAGCTCGAGTCCAGCTCGAGGGCCCAGGGGTTTGACAAGTGGAGGAGCGGCAAGCTGGGAGACAACCGTCGGTCTGAAATTCTCTCCTCCCTCGACGCCTTCATCAGTCAGCGGTACCAGAGGCTCCACGGGACCAACGACGGGTATCGCCTTCTGCACCTCATACTCCCTCCTCTTCCTCTCCTCTCCACAGCCCTCCCTCGCCCTCCAATCTTCCTCCCCCTTCCCCCCCAACACATCTCTCCTCTCTCCTCTCTCCCCTCTCCTCTCTCCCCTCTCCTCTCTCCTCTCTCCTCTCTCCTCTCTCCTCTCTCCCGCTCTGCCTCCTCATCCTGTCTCAGTGAAGCACTCCTGTCCTCGCTCCTCCCCTTGCTATGCTCACAAGAGCCCAGGGAGCCTCCTGCATGGATGGCGGGCCGGCACGACGACTCGGACTTTCACTGGCAGGACGTGGCAGGTCACCAGACGTTCCGCACCTGCGTGAGAGGAGGAGACGCGAGCCCCAAGTGGAGCAGCGCGTGCAGGTTTGCCGTGCTGGGCAAGCGAACCGACCGGCTCCGCCTGCAGGTCCTGCACCTCGGGTCAGCTGGATCCGAGCTGGTAGGGATGGTGACGATCGAGGCTCGAGAGTGGAGGGAGGAAGGAGGGGGGAAGGAGAAGCAGGAGGAGGCAGAGACAGCACCTGAAGTTCTCACGTTCCACGATGGTCTGAAGAGGAACGAGCGGGTCGTTTGCAAGGCATATCCCCTCCGGAGCATCACAGGCGAGAGGATTGAGGATGGGAGCGGAAAGGAGAGCATCCTCTACGTGGGGCTGAGGTGGACGGAGGAGGTGAGCAAGCAGCTGGTCCCTTGCGAGGGGACGCTGCAGGAGCTGGTTAAGGGGGAAGGGAAGGAGGCGATGGCGTGGAGGATGAGGTTCTACCAGCTCGATCCCTTCACGCAGGTCCTGTGGAGGAGGGACGGAGAGCAGAGCGAGCAGCTCAAGATCCGAAATGCTGAGATCAAGAGCGGCGGCAGGAGGGACGACAAGCTTCTCTTCGAGATCTGCACGCGGGTGAGCCCGATCTCCTTCCTCTCTGCTCCTCCCTCTCTCCCCCTTCCTCTCTCCTCCTTCCCTGCTCTTCTCCAGCTGAACCTGGCCCCGCCTCTAGAGCTCGTCCGTCAAGCTCGGGGCCGAGACGGAGGAGGACAGAACTCGGTGGGTTGAGAGTCTGCGAGCGAGCTCGGGGCTGCCGTACAGGAGCCGCGGGCTGAGGAACTTCATGCTCGCCCTTGCTCTCCTCGTCCTTCTCCTCGCCGGGGGCGGCGTCGGGATCGGGATCGTCGCATGGAAGAACGCGCATCGGCCTCAGGTCCCTTCCTACATGCGATGGGAGAGCTGTAAAGGCGGCGACTGCGAGGCCTGCGCTTGTTTCCAGCGCTGCTTGTTCGGCAGCACCCTCGGCCTTCAGGCGTCTCTTGGTACCGCTCCCCACAACTGCTCCTCCTCCTGCTCCTGCTCGCTGCGAGCGCCGTACAGCGGGTGCGGCAACGGAGTGCTGCAGGCAAGGAGCACGGTGAGGTGGTTCGGGGAGGACGTCTTCTTCACGGAGGAGTGCGATGACGGGAACGTGGTGAGCGGAGACGGATGCAGCAGCAGCTGCAAGATCGAGAGCTTCATGAAGACGGAGGCGTACGGGTTGCGGGTGGCAGGAGCATCGGCAGCAGCCAAGTCTCTGTGCGGCCGCAACAACCACACGCTGAGTGTGTGCGAGGAAGCGTGCTTGAGGTCCAGCAGCTGCGGGTGCATGTGGTTCGGAGACGGCTACTGCCACCTCTACGCTGCCTGCAATACATCCCGCATCCCCGCACTCTCTGACATCGAGGGAACTTGGGTGGGTTGATGTTGACTTCCTCCTCCTCTTCGTTCTCTTCCTCCTCCTCCTGCTCTCTCCCACTGCCTTCTCTACACTCTCTCAACGTGCTTCTTCCCTCCTCCTCTCTCGTACGCTGCCCTGACGTCTTCGCAATCACCAGGACGAGGTCGAGTTTCAGTGTGGCCTCAACAACTTCGTGGTGGACCAGCAGCGCGTGGAGATCAGGAGCGAGGTCGCGCTGTTCGGCTACAGCTCCCTCTCCTCCGACCAGCTCCAGACTTTCAAGCAGAGTTTCAGTCAGTACTGCTCAGCTCCTTGTAGGATCACCGTCCTCTCAGTCACTGCCGGCGCCACCACTGTCGTGCGCCGGGAGCAGCAGGCGCGTCAGGCGACCTCGGACAAGCTCGTTGTCGTGGCCTTCAAGTTCACGGCCTCTGCCTCCTCCTCCTCCTCTCTGGTGACCTCTCTGACCTCCTACCTCAACCTCGGAGACAGTGGCTTGCTTGGCTCCCTCAAGCAGCTCGGCCTCTCGAGCCTCACCGGCGTCACGGTCAGACCAGCTGGACTCCCCCAGCTCTTTCCCAGCCCGGCGCCTCCCAACTCGACGGGGACTCTCTACAAGAAGGAGCCGTATCACTGCACCACCCACAACCTGGTGGGCAACTGTTGGGCTTTTCCACCTCCCCTGAGCTGCTGGAGCAGGTGGGGGAGAATCAATATGACAACACGAGCCTCTGCTGCGGCAACCGATCTGAGGTGAGGCCCTGTTCCCTTCACTGCCTCCCTCCTGCTCTTGCCCTCCCTGCCCCCTAGAACCACTTCCTCTTTTTTCCTTCCGATCCTCCATTTCCCTCCTGCACCCATCCATTCCCTCAAGCTTCCTCAATTGTACCTCCTCCTCCTCCTCTCCTCCTCCTTCTCCTCCTCTTCTTGTCCTCCTCTCCTCCTCGTCCTCTTCCTGTCCTCCTCTCTTCCTCTCTCCCTCCTCCTCTTCCTGTCCTCCTCTCCTCCTCCTCCTTCCCTCCCCCTCCTTGATTCTCCTCAGGTTTGTCAGCCCGTTGGTCGATGCTACGTCTCCCTCGAAAGAAACTTTGAGTGCGTTCCCAACGCCCTTCCCTATCAGCCAACAGTAAGTAGCTCCGCTCCCTCTTCTCCTTCCCTCCTCCTTCCATCCCTTGCACTCGCTCCTCCCCCCTCTCTCCCCTCCCTCCCTTCCTCCCCCTTTCCTTTATTCCCCCCCCTCTCCTGGTGTTGATCTCCTCCTCTCAGGAGTTGTCCCTGGTGCCGTGGGATCAGCGCGTCAAAGTCTACTGGAAGGCTCCGGCTGACACAGGAGGCTTACCGATCCTCGAGTACAAGATTGACAAGGCAAGACACCCTCGGCCCCATCCCTCCTCCCCTCTCCCCTCCCCTCCTCTCCTCTCCTCTCCCCTCCCCTCCCCTCCTCTCCTCTCCTCTCCTCTCCTCTCCTCTCCTCTCCATCCTTCTTTCGCTCCTTCACTTCCTGACCTCCCGCTCCTCCTCACTCCTGCGCAGGCTCCTTTCATCGAGGGCAACTCGCAGTGGGATGGTCAGCCTTTCTTCTCTCCCGGCGCCTCCACCTCAGTCTGCGTCACTCGGCTGACCAACTTCATCCCCTGGTACTTCAGAGTCTCAGCGAGGAACAAGCTCGGCTACGGCTCCTTCTCCTCCCTCACCCGAGACAGCATGCCTTGGGTCGCTGCCTCCGATCCTCCCACCTCCCTCATCGCTCATGCCGGCAACCGCCAAGTCTGGCTCTCCTGGACGGCTCCTGCCTTCGATGGCGGGCGACCCATCGCGAGCTACGCGGTGGAGATCGCGCACGACCTGGACTCTTCGCTCCTCTGCGGGGACCCTCACGGCTGCTCCAGCACTTCCGTGCCCTGGGGCAGGAAAGATCCTCGTCCTGTCGCTGCTTCTTTCACATGGCAGCAGGTCCCCTCGGAGGGTCTTGCCTATGGTTCGGTCCCCCCCGACAGAACTTACCCCATCTCCTCCTCCTCTCCGCAGCAGGACTCCCTCCTGGTCAAGACGCGAGCGGAGGACGTGCCGAACTGCCATCTCCCTCCTCCTCCTGTCGTCCTGACGACCTTCCTAGTCAAGACTGATGCTCAGGGGAACCCACTGATGAACAACTACAAGTATCACTTCCGGATTAGAGCATACAACAACTTCCAGCTATCTCTTCCCAGCACCAACCTCTCCCTCTTCCCCGTCGGCCGCGTCCCCTACCAGGTCCAGGGCTTCAACGCCTCCTGCTACGAGTCGCGGGAGTGGACCAGCTGCACCGTCGGGTACTCAGGGGACACGCGCATCCCCATCACCTGGAACCCTCCCGCCGACGACGGAGGGATGGACGTGACAGGCTACCACGTCGAGTACTCGCTCGATGCAGGCGCGACATGGACGGAGCACGTGGCGCAGTCGAAGCAGGATGCAAGGACGACCTCGTACATGCTACCCTGCATGCTGAACGACAAACCCTACCTCCTCCGCGTCAGAGCCATCAACCTGTATGGGGAAGGAGACCCGTCGGTCATCGGGCCCGTCACTCCCCGCTGGTGTCCCCACATGCAGGCCTGCGGGGTGTGTCTCGAGCCCAACTACGAGCTTTGGGGAGGCTGCTCGCTCCCTGCCTGCTCGTCAGCGAGGTCTGGATTGAACACCCGCTTCATCAACTGCACTGGAGGAGGATGCAGGTAAGAGACCACAGGGAGAGGAGGGAGAGGCAGGCGGAGGGGGACGGGAAGGCAGGGAGGGAGAGGGAGGAGGCGGGAGGTCCAGCAGCTGACTGGCATGTTCTACTCAGGGTGGAGGTGCTCCATGCAGGCGTGTGGGGAGGCGTGTCTGGTTTCTTCACCAACAGCAGCGGGGACGTTGCCTGTCACTCCCTCGGGCTCAGGCCGAGGCCTCAAGTTTGTGGGGGCCCCACCTGTGGGTCTGTCCAGCTCAGCTCCAGCTTCACTCACAAGAAGATCTGGCTGACGAACCTGTCCTGCTCTGGCTCCGAGGCCTCCCTCCTCGATTGCCCTTCCAACGTCACCATGGGCAACGTCACCGTCAGCGAGGTCGGAGATGAAAAGTTCGCGCTCTCCACGCAGGAGGGAAGCAGCTTCGAGGTATGCTGCTGGGACACCTCCGAGCTCTTCTCTACCATCAGCGTCCTTGACAGGCAGGGGGAGGAGCAGCAGCCAGACTTCTGCTGCCAAGTCGTGGGCTCCGACTGCCTCCCCGCAGGACGATGCTACTTCTCGAGCGAGCAGGGAGGGGCGTGCGTGTATGCTCGAGGGCCCTATCCTCCTCCCCTCGTGCAGGCGCTGCCCTGTGACAACGTCAATCTCTTGTGCGACGAGAAGGCGAACGTGGCCTGGGTGGCCCCTGAGGACACGGGAGGCTCTCCGATCACGGACTACATCATCTACGCCGCCTCTCCCCTCCCCAATGGCACCTACGAGGTTAAGGTAGCCCGCACAGGCTCCCTCAGCACCAACTACACGGTCGTGCCCGGCCTCGTCAACTTCGTCCCCTGGTTCTTCAAGGTCAGCGCCATCAGCAGGCTGGGCTACTTCGCTGGTTACGGACGGCAGAAGGTCCCGGTCCTCTCCGCTCCCTCCCCTGCCTTCGTCCCCTTCGTCCAGGAGCCTCTCCAGCCCGTCAACGGCAGAGCTCAGGCCGGGAACCGGCAGGTCTGGCTGGCCTGGGACCCTCCCTTGTGGAACGGGGGGCGAGCGATCTCAGGGTACACGCTGGAGATCCTAACGGCTGACGGGACATGGACAGACAAGATCCCCGGGCTCACTAACGGTGCTCCTCCTGACGGTCAGTATCCCATCGCGGCACAGACGAGGTCGGTGGCCGCTCTCAGCTCTACCCAACGACGCCTCCTCCTCTCTCAGACTTCAAACCTGGACCCTCTCTCCTCCACCTTCCACGTCACCAAAGATGCCTCGGGGGCTGAGCTCGCCAACGCTGCGAGCTACTCCTTCCGCCTGCTCGCGTACAGCACGTTCAACTCTTCCCTCCCCAGCGCCGTCATCATCGTCGACCCTGTTGGCACCGTCGCCTCCTCCCCTCTCAACTTCACTGCTGGTGCTGTAACTGGGTGGCAAGTTGGTAGGGGATCTGACTGCTTCTTCAGATTGTTACGAGGACGCGGGCAGGGGAGCTGCGAGCACGTGCACTACAGGGAGAGCGGAGGACACGAGGGTCACCATGCGGTGGTCGGAGTCCTCATACAACGGAGACATCAGCATTCTGAGTGAGAGATGGGAGGCAAGACATGTCTTGACGACACTCACTCTCTCTGCTTCAAGATTACACGCTCGAGTACTCCACAGACGGAGGGACGACATGGACAGGAGCAGTGCAGTTAGCTGTCACGAGGTATGTACAGGCTTCTCCATCGTCTTGTCTTATCGTCTCGTCGCCTCGCAGCTCCGGGAGCTACACGTATGTCTACGAGGGCCTTACAAACGACCAGGCGTACATGTTCCGAGTCAGAGCTGTCAACTTCTACGGCTTCAGCGCCCCAGCTGTGATCGGTCCGGTGAGGATGGGGCGAGAGCTCGCGGGTCAAGCTTGACGTCCTCGTCCAGCTGACCCCCAAGTACTGCCCCAACCTGGTGGAGTGCGGGGTGTGTGTGCTGGCAGCGTACAGCGTGTGGTATGGATCTGTTGCTGCATGGCTTGCGTGACGTACGGCAGGGGAGGCTGCACCATGCCTTCCTGCATCCTGCAGGACACGGAAGTGAGCGACACGCGCATGGTGTCATGCGCTGAAGGCCACGGCTGCTTGTCTTGCTCAGCTGGCCGGCAGCTGGAGTCGCTGACAGGGTCGCAGGCTTGAGATTCTTCACGACTCTAAGTGGGGCACCATCACCGGCGCCACCTCGCAAGGGACTGGCCTCGTAGCCTGCAATGCCCTGGGCTTGAGGGGGCGACCCAGCACTTGCTACGCTCCAGATGGAGTATGCGGGGCCATCACCACCCCCGCCACGTTCCCACCTGACGATGGCGTCATCGTGGTGGTACGGGGACCAGCTGGACTTGCTCTTCGTGACTCACTTGCGTCTAGTGGCTTGGGTCCGTCAGCTGCGTGGGGACCGAGGCGAAGGTACATGACTGCAGTGCTCGCACGTTGCCTGGGTATGAGCTGGTCGCGTCTACTCGCCGCATGTGACCGTCTTGTGGCAGGGGGTCGAAATGGACGGATGCTTTCTACAAGCTTCACTCAGACCAGCAAGACAAGGGGATCTGCTGTTGGCCTCCTCTACCTTAGAACCAAGACAAGGGGATCTGCTGTTGGCCTCCTCTACCTTAGAACCAAGACAAGGGGATCTGCTGTTGGCCTCCTCTACCTTAGAACCAAGACCAGGGGATCTGCTGTTGGCCTCCCCTACCTTGGAACCAAGACCAGGGGATCTGCTGTTGGCCTCCTCTACCTTAGAACCTCCCCGTCAGCCTTCCTGCCTGCAGCTCGAACAAGGAGGAAACATCCTGGGAGGATAGGTTTTGGGATTGAACGAGCAAATGACAGCATCAGACAACCTCATTGACTTCTTTTATTCATCATCATCAACTAGCATGTCTATAACATGTCTGTCATCCCTCAATGATTCATTCGCCAATCACTGCCGCCCGACAACATCCCCCTTACTGGCGTTGGGCTTAAGCGACGATCCCATATGAGAGTTTCTCTCATGAAGACCACCATGTCTGGTTTGTTTCCACTCCCCGTGCTGATGATCGTGCGTAACAGACCCCGACCCTCCGCCCTCTTGCTCGCCTCCGGCTGACCCTCAGGAAATGCTTCTGTGCGTGCGACCGTACTTGCGCTGGCGTCCGCGTCCCCAGCGCCTCTGCGATCTGCTTAGCCACGCCCGGCCCAAGCCCTACATGCACCAGCCCGTCTACCCGCACGGGCCTGTTCTCTTGCACGCCGTGCTGCTCGAGGAGCTCCAGGAAGACCTCGTGCTCCCGCACACTCCAGAAGCCTCCTGAGCCTGTCGGCCTGCGTTGGCTCTCCTGCCCATCTGTGTCCGAGCTCGGGTCGGTGAGGTCGTGGGGAGAGGGCGGCTGCTCGTCGGCAAGGGCATGTGCGGCGTCGGGGCAGGAGCTCGGACAAGCGTGGAGGCCGAGGAGCTCGGACAAGCGTGGAGGCCGAGGAGCTCGGACAAGCGTGGAGGCCGAGGAGCTCGTGGAGGCCGAGGAGCTCGGACAAGCGTGGAGGCCGAAGAGCTCGGACAAGCGTGGAGGCCGAGGAGCTCGGACAAGCGTGGAGGCCGAGGAGCTCGTGGAGGCCGAGGAGCTCGCAGCAAGGCAGTCCTGCTTGACGTCGTTACACAGAGGTCCTCAATTGAACGAGGCAGGCTCGGTTTAATCTGAGGCAGGCTCTTGCAAATGGTGACCGTCATGGCGCGCGTCGTGCTGATCTTGGCGGCGCTCGTTCGTCCCTCCCCAGCCCTCCCTCAGCTGGCAGTGAGCTTTGCGCCCCCACCTGGACTCTCGTTCCTTCTCTCTCCGTCCTCTCTGTGCCGAGCACGGAGGTGTCAGCCGTCACAGCTGCACTCGTTCCGCACCAGGTTGCGAGCAGGTCAGCGCAAAGTCGTCCAGTAGAGGTCTTGATGAGAAGAGGAGGGTGGAGTTGGCTCCTCTGATAGTCTTTGATTTCTTGATGATGATGATGATGATGATGATGATGATGATGACGGTGATGACACAGAGCTAAGAGATTCTGATGACGACATCTCCGCATGTACGCATTAGCTGATGGCACTGTGGGATGGGTTGACTTGATGGTTGGTAGATGGTGGAAACGCGACATCTTCAGGAAGAACGGTTGTCGTCTTCTCCTACGTCTCTCACTGATCACACTTGTCTGCTCTTAGGGGGTCCTGGGCAAAGTTGGCCTGGAGAAGGTAAAGTATGAGAGAAGTAGAGGGTGAATAACTCGTTGCGACCCAAGAGCGAGGGCCTGCCGCTGCCGCTGGTCTCATCCCGTCCCAGGTTGCCAGCGAGCAGACGCCCTGCCGCATGCGATCATTTGTGACTTGTCGTGTTAGGGACGGGAGGGACTCCATCCTCGAGCAGGAGAGAGGGATACTCGGGATCTTCGGGTTGTCAGCTGCAACAGTTGGTTTCCGATGCAAATGACGTCTGAGCGCAGAGAGGAGAGCGTGCTGAAGCAAGGGCTGGTGGGAGTAGCGTTGCTCTTCATCCTCTACCTCGTCATGTGAGCCGACGATCTGCGTCTTGTTGCCCTCCGCTGGTGTAGAAGTGAATGTTTGGCAGAGGACGAATGTATATCTCGTCTCCGATGAATCGTTATCAAGTGGTTGAAAGTGAAACTCCTGCTCCTTCTCTCCTCCTGCTCCTGACCATGTCCAGGATACGAGGATGCGTACATCTGCTACGGAATCCCTTCCCCCGACGATCCCACGGGGTCAGTGACTGCAGCGAAAGCCTCGTGACTCTTACTCGCAGGTGCCGGGACAGGAGGGATGTTGGACCAGTGAGAGTGATGGAGAGGAGGTGAGGGAGCGAGCAAGACTAGGATGTAGGTGAGAGGAGCATGTAGAGGCTGCTTCAGTCCAATGCTCTCTCTCTTTCGCTCTTGCACGTAATGATTTGTGATGTAAAAGTAGCAAGACGTTGCCCATCTGCAGTGAGGTAGGAAACATGAAGCACAAATCACACGCGAGTCTTCTTTGACCATCTTCCCTCATCCCTCATCTACATCTCCTATCAAGCTTCTTCTTCTCTCGCTTCTTTCTCCTCTCTCTCTCGCTTCCGCTTGTCTTGTTGGTTTTTATTCATCCTAGTAGTCCCGCCCCCTCCTCCCCTCCCCCCTCGCTCCTCCTCCTCCGCGCCCCCCCCGCTTCCCCTGCTCGCTCCCTCTCGCTGCTGCTACTGGGCTCCTGTAACCCCGTCGATCAGCAAGTTCACCTGCTCCTCCTACCGTTGCCTTGTGTTGCTGCTGCTGCTGCTGCTGCTGCTGCAGAGTGTCGCTCCTGGCCCTGGTCGTGTCCTGGTCCACTTGCCACCCTCGGATCTCTCCTCTCATCGAACTGCCTCGCCTGATCTCAACGTGTGACATCTTGTCCATCTGCGCTCTTTTCTCTCCTTCTCTCGTTCGACAACTGCCCCTCCTCCCTGCTCTCCTGCATGGAGTCCGAATTTCGACTTCCTGGGGAGGCAGATGGGAGGAGGGAGGTGGAGGATGCTGAGGAGAGCTGGACACGAGGAGACGATCTTGTGTCGAATGATGAAGAGATTAGAGACGAGGTAGCGAAGGAGGACGAGGAAGAGAAGGACGTCCTGCTGGTGAAGGGAACGTCTCGGTCCAAGGAACCAAGAAGCAACTCTGCGACAAGAAACTTGTTCAATGTCATAGGGAAACGAAGGAGGTGTTGGGCTCTTGTTGTTGTTGTTGTTGTTGTCGTCGTCGTCGTCGTCGTCGTTGCTGTCACGTACAACAACGTGATACGTGTCAAGAGCTGTGACACCGGTCGCTTCCTCGCATGCTCGAGCTCGTGGGAACTGACCATGTCGACTGCAGGATACTTCTGGGGTTATGCGATCAACGCAACCTCGTTCCTCAAGCGATGCGTCGCCTGTCCTGACGGCATGTGAGCATCCGCTACATCCTTCGCCTCTCTCCTCTCTCCTCTCTCCTCTCTCCTCTCTCCTCTCTCCTCTCTCCTCCCTTTTCCCTCCTCTCCCGACATCATTGCAGGACCTCCAAGTCGCTCTCGGTCGGACTAGAGAGCTGCTTCTGTGCCTCTGGCTTCTTCAACAACTCTCCCGCGTCTCCGACCTGCCTCGCGTGCGATCACGGACTCTGGGCTCCTGCCACAGCCAACGAGGGGAGGAGGAGCTGCCAGCCGTACAGCAGCTTCTGGAGGCTGGGGAAGATCGGAACCTCATGCAACGCGACCTGCCGGCAAGCTTCCTCCTGCTCCTGCTCCTGCTCCTGCTCCTGCTCCTGCTCCTGCTCCTGCTCCTGCTCCTGCTCCTGCCCCTGCTCCTTCCCTTGCTGTCGTTTTACTCTCACAAGAGTGCGCAGAGAGTCGGGGATGCTCTTCGACGACAACGGGCTGCGGCTATGGGAGGCGCCGCTGGGAGGTCGTCTGACCTTGCAACTGTTGGCCTACCAGCTGGGGATCTCCTGCACAGATCTGCTGCTGACCTCAGGGTATGACTTGCCGTCTCATGCCTGACTGACAGCCGCCGGTCTCAGGAGCGCAGGGCCGTACGCGTGCTCGCACGCTGACTGCAAGGGGCTGCAGGGGAAGTGTTTCTTTCCTCGCCCTCCCCTTCAAGGAGACGAGCTGTGGATCACCCCCAACATCACACGGCGAGTGTGCTCTTGCTACTAGTGCACACCTTCCTTTACGCCAAGGCAACACAACACTCCTGCTCCTACTCCTCCTCCTCCTCCTCAATTCCGCGGTCCTCCTCTCCGCCCAGCTTCCACATCCACGTACTGCAAACAATCGTTACGCCTTCGTCGTTCACTTTTCTAACAAGAACCTGAACTTGCTGACGCGGCTTCTGAGGAACGGCTCCTGGTTTCTGCTGTGGAAGGAGTGAGGGGAGAAGGAGAGGAGACGGCGATCGGGTACCTGAGCGGCAGGATGCGACAAGATCTCTCGTGGTACGTTCTGGTTGCTTTCCTACGAGGGCCGTGAGCAACAACGACGGGGGGGGAGGAGGGGGAGGTCGCCTGAAGCTTCTCCTTGAGGTCGTAGTAGATGTGCGTGTCTTCCGGGGTCAGGATCGTCGTCGCCACTCCCGATTTGCCTGCAGGGACACGATGAGGAGGTGGAGGAAAATGAGGAGACGGGGAGGAGGAGGAGGAGGAGGAGACAGGGAGGAAGAGAAAGTGGAGGAGATAGAGGAGGAGGAGGAGGAGGAGGAGGAGGAAAAAGAGGAGACAGGGAGAAGGAGGAGGAGGAGACAGGGAGGAGGAGATAGAGGAGGAGGAGCTCACCTGCTCGTCCTGTCCTTCCGATGCGATGCGTGTAGTCCTCGATGTTCTTGGGACAGTCGAAATTCACCACATGCTCCACCCCTGAGATGTCGATGCCGCGTCCAGCAACGTCCGTACAGACCATGATGTCGTAGTGGCCGCTCTTGAACGAGTCCAGCGCCTCCTCGCGTCCCTCCTGCGACTTGCCACCGTGCAGCAGAGTCACTCGATGGCCCCTGGAGCTCAGCTCCTTGTGAAGCACATCGCAGTTCTTGCGCGCGTTCACAAACACCATAATGGGAGGCTTTCCTCGCGCGAGGAGGTCGAGGAGGCGAGCGTTCTTCTGGTTCTCCGAGCAGAAGATGAAGTGCTGCTCGACTGTAGAAGCCGTCTGACCGGCTTCTCCTACCGTCACAAACGCCGGCCTCCTCAGGTACTTCCTCGTGATGCGCTCAATGGCGGGCGGCATGGTAGCAGAGAACATGAACGTCTGCCTGTACCTGAACTCTTGGTTTCCTTCCTCCGCAGCGTCGTCCTCGGGCTTGAGGTTGGAGCTTGGCATGGCGTCGAGGATCGCCTGCACCTGGGGCTCGAAGCCCATGTCGATCATGCGATCGGCCTCATCAAGCACGACATAGTTGCACTGGTTGAGCACTACCAGGCGTCTCTCCAAGCAGTCGATGAGACGTCCAGGAGTAGCGACGAGGATCTCTACTCCCTGCCTGACGGTGAAGCCCTGCTCCTCGATACTCTTGACGCCTCCTCCGCCCACCAGCGGGAAGCAGCGGATGTTCATGAACTTGCAGAACGTGATGGCCTCGTCGTAGATCTGGTTCGCCAGCTCGCGGGTGGGAGCGAGGATGAGCGCGAGAGGCCCTTCAGGCGCCGTGTCTTGAGTGATGGGCGGCTGCTTGGAGATGTAGACGAGCATGGGAAGCACGAAGGCGGCAGTCTTACCGGAGCCTGTCTGAGCGATGCCGACCACGTCCCTGTTGAGGAGGCCGAGAGGGATGCACTGCATTTGGATGGGAGAAGGAATCTTGTACTTCTTCTCCTTGATCGCCTCGAGGATCTCAGGCGGTAGTCCACTCTCCTCCCAGTTGCGGATGGGGTTGCAAGGTTTACCTCCTCGAGTTGCGATCTGAAAGTCTTCGCGGAAGATTCTCCAGTCTCTCTCCGTCATGTCCGTTAGCTTCTTGTCCATCCAATGCTTTCCTGGCAGCGCCATGTTCCTGTCCAGGCTCGCCTTGGCACGAGACGCGTACGCTTCCTTCATCTTCATCTTCATCTCCTCTTGATGCTTTCTGTACTCCTCTGCTTGCTCAGCATCGACATCTTCCTCTGCGATCTTGGCTCGCACCGCCTGGGAGCAACTTCAATCTTCGCATGTTGCAGACCCGCTCCAACTACCTCGAGGTTCTCAACGTATGTCGAATTCTTCTTTTGCTCACGCATGTCAATACCAGCGCGCAAACCGCGTCTAGGCAAGTGAGAGGCTAAAAGACAACAAACAAGCATGTACCCGAACAAAAGCTGCGCCTCGTGCTTCTTGTTGTAGAGAGGGTTCACGTCAGCTGAAGTGTCTTCCGTTGCCTCCCAGTCGAAGGCGAAACTACGAACGTCAAGTTCAGCGGAGCATACAACCAATTTCAACACTCACCGGAATTTGTCCGTCACCTTCACGACCTTCTTCTTGACCTTTGCTCCTCCTGATGAGAATTATCAAGGTTGCTTGCCACAATCAGAACCACTGCATGAATCACCTAGATATCTCTTCTGAACTTGTTCAAGCTCCTTCTGCGAGATCAGAGTTTCTGCATTCTATTGACAGAAATCATCAAGCATCCACATAGATAGATCCAAACTTGTACCTCGGCGTCTTTATCATCTTTGTTTTCTGCCTTTGCCTTCTCCCGCTCCCGCTCCCTCTCCCTCTCTCTCTCTCTGCGGTGAAGGTGAGGACAGCATCTCATCTCCTCACTTGAACCTTTCTCTGCCGTCTCTGTCTCTGTCACGGCGCAGCTGCTCCATCATCTTCTGCCTTTGAAGCATGGCTTCTTCAGCCTGGATCGCCCAGTGGTTGGTTGAAGGATGATGCACGAGAAGCAAACACCTTCTTCTTATGCTCTTCTCTCTCTTGTTCAAGTCTGAGTTAAACCGTGAGCACTCAAGATGTTGGATGCTTGTCCTTGACCTTTCCAATGCTAATTTCTGCCGCTGCTCTTTCGTCAAGAACACAGGTTTTGCAGAGTCCTGAGGGGTGGTGAGAGGGAGGAGAGCCATAGGGTTGTGAAACCTCTTTGCTCTTCTTCAGCTCTTGCAGCTTCTCCTCGATCGAAACTGGCTCTGCTTTCTTCTTGTTTTGCGAGGTGAGCTAGCATAGGAAAGTGTCAGCTCCAATGGTTGCGCTTCTAAATCATTACATCATACTCTCCCGCCAAGAGGGGGTTTTGTGCTTTTGGCGCGATTTGAACGCTGTTGTTGTGACGCCCATCATCAAGTCAAACATCTTTCAAACTTGTTCTGACCTCGGTTTTGAATCATCGTTCTTCTTGTTTTCATCCTGCACAAGGTTTAAAAGAGGTCGACAGGTCGAAGGGCGAGCTATACCTTCCTGGCAGCGCTCTGATTTGCTCGTTCGCGATCACTGAGAGTGGAAGAGTGAGTCACAATCATCGCATGAATAACACACACACCGTTCGCGATCTCTGTCTCTGTCCCTATTGCGATCGCTGCAACTCATGGTAAACCATAATATCGCTGCGGTCAAGATGAGTACCGGTCCCTGAAAGCGTTCAAGTCAGACTATACAGAATCTCAAATTCCTCATCTACCTGTCCCTGTCCCTGTCCCTGTCCCTGTCTCGATCCCTGGAAGAATTAGTCTCAGCTTCTCTTCTCCTCCTTCCCGAATACACATGAGTACCTGTTCCTGTCCCTGTCCCTGTCCCTGTCCCTGTCCCTGTCCCCCTGTCCCTGTCCCTGTCCCTGTCCCTGTCCCTGTCGCATCAGGCAGTCAGAAGCTTGGCAGAATTTTAATCGCAACATCACGCCCTACTGCAACTTCTTCTCTTCCTTCCTGACTTCTCTCACTTGGTAATGTATCAGATATTCCAATACTTCCAATACATGGCTTTGTCAGGCCCATCCCTTCATTCTATCTCTCGCTCTCGCTCTCTCATCTTGCTCCCTTTCTACTTCTTGCGCATCTATCATAAATGTTTCTCTCTTTCTCTCCGATCCCATCCCTCGCCAGTGCCGTTATGCCCCTTGAACCAGTCTACCCGTCTTTGCACGCTCTTGGTTTGGTCTGGCACTGTTTTATCACGGTCTGCTGCTCCTCAAGCATGTTCACTTCTCTTCTTCTTCTCTTCTGCTTCTCTTCGGATCTCCTGCCATCTTCGTCTCCCATCGCCGTCACCATCCTCACCTCTCCCGCGATCGGCTTCTGCCCATGGTCCTCGATTCCACGCGCTATCTGAGCAAGATGTCCATAGGGTAGGTAGTATTTCAGAGGGGGTGGGGTAGACAGATCATAAATATGGCTAGGTATGACCCCTACTTCAATATCGAGTTGGGGGGTGTATATATAGCTGTGATCACGAGCGGGGTAGGGAGGATGTGTATTGACTAAGTGTCGGGTGGGGTAATCAAAATGGGGGTATTGTTTGGATCAGAGTCAAGGACATTGGGGGGTGGGGGGTACTCAGGATCTGTAACGAGAATAACGTCGGATGAAACGACCGCGCCGAATCATGGGCCGGAGATTGGACGCCGTCACTGAGTCCGACCGGAGTGCCGCAGTGCCCGGGGCCGGGCGTGACTCTCACCTCAGGCCACCGTCCGGTGCCGCGGCGGGCCCGGCCCGGGTCCCCGCCGGGCGCCGAGATCGGACGGAGTCGCCCAACCGTTTCAAGGCTGAACAGTCACGGTGTGCAGTTGGGGTTGAGACAGGCCGGGCTGACCGGGTGCCAGGACTCGTCCGAGTCAGTGGCTCGGACCGTCGGACTCTCACAGAGTCACCCGGTGACCGGCAAGTTGACACAATTACCGTTCGGACTCGGTGATCAATAGGCCGCCCGCTGTCACGGGGGCCGCCTGCAGTGTCCGTCACGGTGGCGGCTTGATAGTACTGTACTGAGTCTATCCGGGCCGCCAGATCCGTGGCATCCTGTGAGTACCCCCCACCCCGGGCCCCGGTCGGTATCATGGATCTGAGGGGGGCTCAGCAGTGAGGTCGGACTCCGACCGTACAGGCTCCCTTGGTCTTGACCGTTGAGATTTTTCACTTATCTTTGAAACGGCTAGTCAAAGCAGGATGGTGACATGCAGCAGCTGCGGGGGCAGCACTGCGAGGGGAAGCGATACGAGCAAGTCAGAGGCTGATGAGCTTGAGATGATTGAGGAGAGAGCCTGAGGCGATGGCTCACTCTGCGCTGCGACGCCTTGTGGCTGTGTGGTTGCTGCTTGAGGTAGGAGGAGGATCGGACACTATCCGATGTAACTGGAAACCTTCTTTCAGTGATACAGGAGTGGTGAGAAGTGACGAGGTCGGGGCTGTAGAGTTTGACTCCGCAACAGGCATCAAATTTGACAACCATGTTCGGCAACTACAATTACAGTGATGCCTTGCCGGTGAAGCTCGATTTCTTCTTTCTCTTCTCCTTTCATCTCATATGTCTTGTCTCTTCTCACTCACTCAGTGTCATCTCTATTCTCTTCTCTTCTATCCTTTCTTCTGCTCTGCTCTGCTGCTCTTCTCCTCTCTTCTCTTCTCTTCTCTTCTCTTCTCTTCTCTTCTCTTCTCTTCTCTTCTCTTCTCTTCTCTTCTCTTCTCTTCTCTTCTCTTCTCTTCTCTTCTGACTTCTCACCTCTCTGTTCATCATCTCTCTTCTCACACTCACTTCGACAATGTGCAGGACTGCATTCAGGCGTGCGTGAGCTCACTGACCTCAGAGACTTCTCCTGGTCTGTACACGTTCTGATCAGCTGAGAGGGTTGACGTGTCTGCTAGCCCTGGTCAAAGACGAGTTCATGAAATGCTGTACGAGGATGCGGCAGCAGATCAGCATGGACGACGAGGTTTCGGCAACGTATGAGTGCTGCGTGCAGTACCGGACGTGGAATGGGATGGGCGAGTCGACCATGGTGGGTGCCGAGGAAGCAAACTTGTGGTATCGTGACTTCTCTTGTCTTTTCTCAGACTTGCTGCATGGAAACTAACAGGCTCTTCCGATCCTGGTATGACAGCTCTAACGTGGAAGCAAGGACGTGCGAGGTGGCGTGCAAGACTTGGCCTAACTATGGGGTGGGGGTCAAGTGCTCGTGCTTGAACTATGTCGGAGGATGCAACGCCGATGGGCCGAAGGACTGTGTTCCCTCCGGCACGTGGAAGTATGCGCAAGGATACGAGGCGATCGACATGTTCCAACAGTGCTCGGCGGAGGTGTGCAGGTTTCGTCTGCTGGAAGACAAGGTTCGCAACTCGATGTTCTCGTGGATGGTTGGGATACTCCGCGCTGGCGTCTTCACCAACTCGACGCTGAGGGAGGAGATAGCGCAGGCACTCCGAGGGCTGGACTCTGACCTCGCGTCCGTCTTCTCCTTCCCCCTCACCAGAACCACCGATGAGCTCCTGCTGGCTGTGTACGCTTCTGCCTCAGCTGCTCTCCTCCTCCCCGAGACTGTCTTCAGGCTGGATGGACACGTGCAGGCCTGTCGTCGTCCTGACGACATCTGCCTTTCCACCTGGTGCCACGAGTGCTCCCAGTGGCGCGACGGATCGTTTTCGTGCCCTCCTCAGCCCTGCGATCGTCCTCCCCGACTGGTGGAGGTGGGAGGCGTCGTCTTTGACGCTGGGACGGGGCTGAGAGCAGACGCCAAGATCCGAGACGTGATGGTGACGAAGCTGGACATGCTTGTGTTCGCTCTGAAGCTGGTTGGATATCAAGTGGACTCCATAGAGGAGATGAAGATGCGGGAAGAAGCTCGGAATGCTTGGCAGCGATCCCTTCCTCCCTTCCTTCCCAAGAGCGCCTCCCCTGCCATCCCCGCCTTCTCTCCTCGAGAAAGCTCCCTGCCCATCGCTTCCTCCCTCGATCACTTCGAGGATCGTCAGTCTCTCCGCTACAAACTCTCGCAGGGCTTCGCAGGTGACGCGCCAGGAGGTCGGGGAGCAGACCCGGGAGGACCGCAGGTGAGGAGGAGGAGGCCGCTGTGTCGGGCTGGGAGCCTGCACCGACCGGAGGAAGAAGACTACAAGCGCGAGGACTGGAAGATGGAGCTTGACATGTGGTCGGGAAGCGCTCTCGTTGCTGACGGGTGAGGAGGAGGGAGAGACTTTTAGTTGGCCACTGCCATCATATCAGTCTCAAACTCACGCTGATCACGACAACACCTGTACAATCACAAGCAATGTCTCATTCTCTCAGAAGAAGTCGGTTCATCGCTTGTTGTCAATCTTGTTTTCATGTTCCATGTTCAGCCTCCCCCCTTCTCTCTCTCCTTCCTACTGATGCTCTCTCTCTCTCTTCTTCCTACTGACGCGCATTCTTTTGATCTCCAGCGTTCTCCCTTGGGTAAGAGAATTCAAATCTGCTCGCATCAAGTTCGAGGAGGAGATGGATTCATTCAGGTCAAAGTTCGAAAGCCTATAAAAGACCACAGACCAAAATACAAGATCGCTGGCTACAAACAATCCACGAAATCTCCCCTCCTCCTCCTCCTCCTCAGCGGCGGCGGCGGCGGCGGCGGCGCAGCGTTTTCCATTGAGCGGCCTTCTGATTTCAATCAAGTCTCAGTTTTCCTTGAGCTCGAGCATGTAGAGATCATTCATCCTGCAACAACCGTTATTTCTCCCCACCACATCCCTTCCCTCCTCCCCCTGCCAGCCTCCTGACTCGCTCAAATGTTCTCTGCTGAACTTCCTTTCCCTTCTTATTCCTTCTCCCCTCTACATCTCCTTCCGCCTTCTCCTCCCCCCCTCCGTGAGCTTCCAAGCTCACCTGGTCGGGTTCTCGTCATCTCCACTGAGACCTCCGAATAGGATCGCTTTCCCCTCGCTCGCTGACCGAAAGACAATGAGGGTCGAGAGGACAAGGGAAGGAATCAGATGAAGGGGAGAGAAGCAGGAAAACGAGTGGAGTAGCGAGGAGGGCGGCACCTGCTGCCATGGCAGTCCAGCCTCTCGGAGGAGGCGCTTCGCTCCCCTCCTCGGGGGTGGGGACGACAAGTGTCTTGGATGTCGTGTGGATCAGCACGAGGTCGTTGGCGAAGGCTCCTGCTCCCTCATGCCCCCGGTCCTGATGCTCAAGTCACTTCCTGCTTGTTCGCTGCTGGGGTCAGACTCACCGAAGGGTCCACCTCACCCCCGAAGACGCACGCAAACTGCCCGAGGCAGCAGTCCCCGCACACGCTCCTGCCCCTCAGATCTGGCACGCTGATCTCAGTCCAGGCTCTGCTTGACAAGTCGAAGGCGTGTGCGTCGTTCATCTCCTTCCCTGAGAATCCGGCGACAACAAAGAGCTCCCGTCCTGCATGCAGCAACGAGGCTCCTCCTCTTCCGAGGATCTTGTCGGATGACGGCATCTGCTCCCAGGTCTTCTGCTCCGTGTCGAACCTGTGCAGGTCGCTCAACCTTCCCGACGTCCCGCATCCTCCGAAGACGTAGAGATCCTTTCCGACGGCAACCATCCTGTGGAAGCTGCGGCAAGCGGGAGGGCTCCCGCCCTTCGCCTCCACGAGGCTCCAGCGGTTGACGGCGACATCGAACTCGTACATGTCAGCGAGAGGAGCCTCGCTCATTCCAATCCCCTGCCTTCCCCCGAAGATGTAGATCTTGCTGCCTACCGCCGCTTGCGCGTGCGCGACCCGGGGAGGAGGAACGTCTCCCTCTGCAGCCATCGCCTGCCACTTGAGGGGAGAAGCGGAGAGGTCCAGCTTGAAGACGGTCGAGTCGATAGGAGTGCGAGCCACGTGCTCTCCTCCAAAGACGTAAGCGACGTTGTTGATGCAGCTGATTCCATGGGAGCTTCGCTGTACAGGAGGGTCGATGGCTTCGAGCTTCTTCCAGGTGTAAGATGGCAGCATGATGGCACTAGCGTGGAGCTTCGCGGAGAGTGATGGAATGACTGCGATATGTAAGTGAGCGGAGAAATGATGGAGAGAGAGAGAGCGAAAAAATGGTGAGGAAAGACAAGAGAAGCAGATTGAGCAGACGACTCCAGGAACGACAACAAATGTGGAGAGACATGAGAGGGGGAAGACGATAGAGGATAGAGGGGGGAAGTGCTGGTGCTGGTGCTGGAGGAGAGAGAAGTGCCAGGGGGTTTGAATGAAGGGGGACATGAGATGAGGTTGGACGGGACAAGAAGAAAGCAGTATGGTCAGGAGGGGAAGAAAAAAGTGGCAGTGTGGTGTGATGGAGGAGGACGCGGGGGCGGGATCAGAATGAATGAACGGAAGGAGAGGCGGATGGGATGAAAGGAGAAGATACGAGGGAAGACGATGAGAGAGAAGGAGTGGTGGAGAAAATGAAGGGAGAGGAACGGAGAGCAGGAGATGCAAGGAAACGAGGGAGGAGAGGAAGCAGGGGAGAGGGGTGGGATGAGAAGAGGAGGAAGGGATCAGTAGAGGGGTGGGTAGGGGCTGATGATGGGTGGAAGAGGTAGAGGGAGGGGCTGATCGTGGGTCTAGGAGGGAGAGGGGCGGAGATTTCGCCTGCTGTCAAGAGGACGCGGAGGCGTGGCCATGGGGGCATAAGTTCTAGGGCAGCGGAAACACCTGGACAGATATAAAGTAGTATCGCAGGACCAGGAGGATTCGGCATTGACCCGATTTTGAGCCCGCCTCAGGGCGCGGCACTGGGAGGTCAGGTCCGACGGCGACTGACTCAGTGAGTCCGGCGCGCCGGGCGAGCCTACTACTAGGCTAGTCGGGCCCGGCCGGGGACCCGTGAGTCGGCGGCGGTCAGTCTCGGCCCCGGGGACCCGGAGGCCGCTAACGCCGGTGAACCTGCCCCAGTGCCTCTTCCGACGAGCCTCTCCCTCCCTAGCCGACGGCCGCCGCGGCGCGCCGGGCGTCACAGTGGCCCGGACTGACCGTACTCCCGGGCCGGGCCGGTGATCGGCCGACACCTTGAACTGAATCTCAATTTGCCGGACACCATCCTGGTTTTTTTCATTCCACATCAACGGCCATGCGACCTCCCTTCAATGGCAGGTAGGCGATGGTGGAGATGACAGCGATGATGGAGGTGATGGAGGTGATGGAGGTGATGGAGGTGATGGAGGTGATGGAGGTGAGGATGAAGAGCATGAGGGCACACGGAAATATATGAAGACAAAATCGAGCTCTGTGTTCATATCAGGTTGAGATTATGCCTTAGTCAGCCTGAGAGCAGAAAAGAAGCTGTGTAGGATATATCAAACCATCTTTCAAGCACCATATCTGATTCATGCTGGCTGGCTAACATTCATTGTCAAAGAAACTCCTTCAACTTTGACAACGGCTCGAGTTACGAAGGTCTGATCAAGGAAAGATGTTCTGTTACTCATTACGCTGCAGGAGAATGGCGAAATTTTCTTCCTGATGGCTATGGTACATACATCTGGCCCAATGGATCGAAGTGAGCTCCTTTTGTAACAAGAAATTGTTCTAATGCTGATGACTTGAAGGTATGTCGGATTCTTTGAAGCTGGTTGTTTTCATGGAGATGGCAAGCTTTATGATAGGAATGTATGATAGTCACTGTGGCTTTTCCAAGCACGCCTTGTTTCTCATTTTTGAGGACCGCACAGGGAACATGTTACATGGGGAAGTTTGAACGAGATGTGCTGCAGGGAAACGGGAATGTCGAGCACTACTCAGGTTCTGCTCTCAATGTTTTTCTGGAGCAACAAGTTTTCTGTAAATATGTGATTCCATCCTGCTCATCGACTCAGGAAATAAGTTTCAAGGAAATTTCCTCAACTCTAGAGCAAATGGATCTGGAAAATACAGCTTTCGCAAGACAGTGGTGAGTTTGAGAGGAGAGTGGTGTGGTTTTCGATTTGTCTTTCTTCCCTTGCCAATTCGTTGTCACGATGACTCAGGTGGAGGGCGTGTGGGAGAATGGTCACTTCTCGACAGCAAGACACGACTCAGAGGGTAGTCATTGAATGCTGAGAGTCGATTTCCTACAGGCCCACTGACATGGTTGCTGCCAGAGACTAGTCATTCGGCGCAGCCTCCGCAGGCAGCTCAACCGGAGCAAACTGAAGCAGGTATCAGATGCTGGGTTCCAAACATGCAAAAACGCTGAAAACTGTAAAAGGGGCAGCAGGGGACAACAGAAAGCGGCATTCTTCGGAATGGAAAGGCAAGGGCCTGGCAGGAGTCACTTTCTCCAACATAGTGGGCATGGATGTGAGTGGCTCAAGGTGGGGTTACGGTATACTGAAGTTCATACCTAGCCTGCAGATATGGGCACACTGGATGTCAAGGTGCTTGAGCCTGTCCCTTTCCTCATCTCCATATGACAAGGTGTTGAAGAGTGGAAAACTGGCGCAAAGACGAGCAAAGCCGAAGAGTGGATCTGGTCCACACTTTCCGTTAGTGCAGGCCCATGCTGATCTCAAGTGACAGACACTCTCGCTGCATCGGAAGCCGAGGAAGCGGAGGTGGCGAGCAGCGACTCACTGACATGATTCTTATGTTATGCCCAGCAGGGTGAGAACGACAGCGAAGCCTATGGAGAGGAGGGAGCTGTGATGCAGACAGAGGGATCTATGGCAATCTCGGTGACTTTCTCTTCCATTGCCTCCCTCATATCTGATTGATGAGGCTTCTTCTGGCAGCTTGCAGACGAAGGAGTTGATGTTCCTCTGCTCGCACCGACCAAATCGACAATATTTCTGAAGCGAAAGGAAAGCACAATGCCTTGATACTGTGACGTAGACATGACATTAAGTTATCATCACAACTGAATTTGAGAAGTTGGTTGTTGAGAGATTGATGATCACAGAATTCTTTTAATCAAATCACAAAATGAAACACATATGTACATGCCCTGAAAGAATTCTACAATTGAAGAGCTCTCAGGTTGGTCACCACATTTGACGGAGTTTTCCCACAAAGGGAAGAATCGTTTGAATGCCAGTTATCAAACCTCAAGTTTGCTTCTACCAAACAGGTCGGGGATCGCTCCACAATCCTTCCCGGACCCTTCAGTGCAAGCAATTCCAACAGATCATCGTCGTTGATTTGAGATTCTTGTTCATCAGCATCACTCGCATAGCAGTCGCGTCCTCTGCTGACAAATTCCTCCCACTCGTTGCTGGAGTGTCCATAGGAATGAAGAGCACACACGCTCTGCTCGATGCCTTCGGAATCCACGAACTCCATCTCAAAGGCCAAGTCAGAGAGGGAGAGGGAGTCTTCCTTAGAATAGCCGGTAGCAAATGCCATGATAAAGTTGAATGAGATCCGAAGAGGAAATGAGTAAGCGCAGAACCAAGTTCAAAGGGTGGTAAAGAGTAGATGAGCGTGCTCGTGAAGGAGGAGGGGAGACTTGTGAAGGGGAGGGGGCGGAGGCCTAATATAGACGAAGTCCGTGGGGTAAGGTTGACTCTGACCCTTGAAAAGGGGGGTGGGGGTGTGTGGGGGGCGAAACACAAAGGTGTAGAGAGAAGGTGTAGGTACGTTGAGGGTGGGGTAATATAAATTAGGGTGGGGGGTAGGTCCTCCTGAAAGATAGTCCCCTTCTTAGGTAATGCTTGCCAATGTACCGGTTCAAGTTAGGTCAAAAGTACCGGTGAAATTGATTCTTCAACTTCCTGAATGTTCTCTGCGAAGGTTTACGAGAACAAAGGGGTGGGGGGGGTAATATTTTTACCACCTTCTTTTCAGTTTGAGGGGTGTAGCAAGCAGGCATACCAGGATCTTTGCCGGAGAGGGGTGGGGTAGGTGGTTGCAGGCGGTGTAAGATGTTTCAGATGGGGTGGTAAGTTATGAGGTGTAAATCGTTTTGAATTACCAAAAGGTTGACTCGTGAACTTGAGTGCGAATGGGGGTGGTATGAAAGTATGGGGTGGGTCTTGTATGTACCAGGTCACATTTGGACTTTCCCAATGTACGAATTTTTGTCGATTACTCTCAAGGTAAATCATCCAATCCTTCAAACTGGTACCCGAACTGAACATATTCTGATAACAAGTCACCGAAGGAGCAGGCAAATGGGTAGGTGGGGGTCAAGAAATGACCGGTGGAATACAGGCAAATGAAGGGCTGGAAGGATACGACTGGGGCGACTTTAGCACGTGAGGTGAACCATCGCAAAACCCGAACCTTTCCTTAAAACCTTCTAACAACCCCCGTCACATGTTGAAACTGAATGATTTCAACTTCAGACTTGGGGGAGGCCTCATCGAGGATCGATCGTTTCATAAGGGAGCTGTCAGCGGAAAGGCTGCAGCCTTGAAGCTGATTACCTACCCCCAGGTACTAAGTTGACCAATGTAAGAGGGTGGGGGTGAGTATCCGTGACTGATTTGAGTTGGGGGCGAAAGGGGGTGACTGTGGCGAAGAATTTCCGATCAACCCTGATTGATTGCAAAGTTGCTAAGATTGATATCATACAATTTGAAACTAAAGAGATGATTTTGATTTTGTTATTATTTATTCACAGAACAAGAATTTATGATCAAAACGACTACTTGAAGTCGTAACTCACAGTCATAACGATCTTTCTGGGCGAGTGGTCAGAATAGGCTTTGAAGTCAAAACAGAGGGAGGCAGTGATATGACATATCACCTAATGCTCGAGCTATAAGATAGAGATGGCTAGAGGCAGTCGCAGGATGCCTTTCCTCGACAATCACGTGTCGCCGGTTGACGGTTATCACAAAATTTGAGTCACTGAAACTACAATTTTTCGTGCAGTCCAGACGCATGAGCCGTCAGCCAATCATGATCGACGTTCTAACGACTGTCTCATTCTGGAGATTACTACACATGTCATCGTGTCACGAGGGCATAGATCATCTTTTGCCCGTAGTAATACCGAATGCCACGTGCGGCACTTCGTTGTGCTTCCTTTGCCAACCTTGCTGAGTCAGCACTTCATATCAGCCTTGTATCACGGATACAAACTCCGTCGCCGTGCCGCTGCCCCGGGCCGGGACTTTGAGTAAATGGCAGGGCCGCCGAGGCCCGGCCCGCCCACGGCCCGTCACTGCGGCCGTGTGTCAACGTGACTTGGTCCCGGATGATCGGATCGGACGGCCCGGGCAGGGGGCCGTCCAAGTCCCAGTACTGCTACTCTGCTACTAGTGACTTGTGTCTACTGTCTACCGTACAGTGTCCGATGATCATTGACTGCAGGCACGGTGCCGTCGCCGGATTGAGCCGTGAGCCTCCAAGCCACATTTTCGGATCGGACCGTATCAGACGGTCCGACTACAGATCATCATCGAGTCCCGGCGGTACTTCCGATGTAACGACAACTGAGCAAGCGGCTAGACGACATCTAGATTCTTCGATCATCACTCTGGTGGTGTTGATTCGGACTGGTCCAACTTGATGAGAGGAACGATGGCATCTTGAACGTCGCTGCACCGGCATCAGTTTCACTGTTTTGATAGCAACCAAGTTTGCGTACATCATCAGCCTTGCATCAAGGTTTCTGTACTCTTGGCTCTTGACGATCTCGCCGAACCTTTGGATGATGAAGTCAATACACATTGCCTGAGGTCAGGGGATGTCAGAAATTGCATTGAGAGGTAAACAAGACCTTCAAGTCAGGAGCGTCAAATCTATCAGCACATTTCAGGATATGAATGACATTTTCCATAGCAATGGAGCTCTTCAAAACGGCTGCACACTGCTGCTTCAGGCCGTATAGCAAGAATCTGTCCGCTAGCATCATCACATCCATTGCATCTTCCTGGTCAACAAACACACTGCCAGTGTAGATGAACTGACAGACTTTTCTGAAATGCACAAGAGGAACGTCCTCGAGCACTAGCTCTTTCTTCTCGCACTCGATCATCCCACTCGTGAACATCGAGCGCAAGTGTGGGCAGCGCGCGTACAAGATGGCCTTATGAACATGAAGCTTATTGCCTTCCACAATGAGAGTGAAGTCGCTCATGGTCGGGTCTTCGGACAAACGGAGCAGATCCGACTCAAGTTGCATGCTGTTGCTGGTTCTGATCGCATCGGCTTTCAAGATCGTCACGTCAAACCTTTGGCTGGCGCCCTGGAACTGGAGGGCATTAGAACATTTCTTCCTCTTGGTACCAACCTCGGAATCTTCCAGCTCCGCATGCAAGAAAATGCCTGTAGCGGGAGTCTGGAAGGAGAACTCAATCTCCGCCATGCCGCTCGTCATGTAGGGCTCGTGATGCAGCGTCAGCTCTGGCACTTCGACGTCGTTCGCTAACTCGAAGGCGTCCCAGGAAGTAACGCTGGTCAAACTTGAGTTGGCAACGTAGAAACAGTCCAGCCTATCCATGTCCTCATCTTCGAAAGGAATGCCCCCAAACAACAGGTCTCCGTCCACCAGGAAATCGTACTTACGATCATTCCAGTCAATGTTGAATCTAATGTTGTACCACCTATCGGCTTCACCCGTGAAATGCAAATCGTTGAAGTTGTCGGGAAGAAGTGTCGCATCGAGACCAAAATGTCCCCCTTGGCCCATTATGAACAGCAACATGATTTTGCCTTTGTGGTTCCTGAAGAATATGATGCCAGTCTCTTCATCGATAGTGTTTGTTTTGCAGTAGAACGAGACGTAAGTGGGTTTGATACCGTCGAGTTCACGACTTAAGCACTTCTTCCAGTTGTAATCGACAGTGGCATGTCCTGTCCCACCCATGATCGTCATACATCGTCGGTTTCCTAGCTTTCCTTGCCCTTCGTCCTTGCTAGTTACGGAGACCTGCACCTCCTCGCCCTTGCAACCAGGACCTTTGGCCCATTCCCCCAACGAGCCGTCCTCGAAGTCATCGTACACGAGATGCTTGTAGGCCTTCACTGTGAGCTTCCCTTGAGCCTCTCGGTCCACCTCCTTCCTCTCGTTCCTTGCCACCACTCTTAGCTTCTCCGCCATCCTAGCGCTCACTGTCCGAGCGCTCTCCCACCACAGCATGACAACGGCACCTTCGGGATGACTGTCCCACTATCTCGTATTGGATATCCACCCCCACCCTCCATATTGTTCCGAACCCCTTGTCAAATTACCCCTACCCATAAATCAAACTCAAAATACGCTAGAAGTACCCGGTAATTCTCTATGCCTTCTGTATGTACCCTCCTGGTATCCTCATACCTATGCATACCACCCCTCCCTTTCGAAGCAGGACTTTCGGGGAACCATCCATGGTGTTTTCTGGTAGCGCAAGAGACTAAGACGGAAGGGGGGGGAGGGAAGAGGAGGGAGCAGGAGCGAAACGTGGATGATGACAAGTAGAAGACATGATGACGATAGACGTCGCTCGTTCTACATGTGTACTCTACCATGAAACTCCCATGTTCCTTTCTTTTTAGCTCAGCTTCTGACGCCGTCGTATTCCAGGATGGTACGCTAATTAGATCAAGTGCTTTGCAGTTCTACCAAACTCACCAGCCTTGAATGTCTTCGAGAGGAGCTGCATTTGTATCACTTCTCCTCGTGACATGTTTCTTCGCTGGAGAATGCTCCAACGGTCTGCTGAATATGATTCATCAAGAGTAGAAGCTGATAATCTACATTTCCTGCTAGCGGGAGACAGGGAAAGGGAAGCATACGTCACTCTGGTGACAACTCCGAATTACATAATCGGTGACCTACATCACTTTGACCTCATTATCTCGTCGCAACTGTCTCCCGCATCAACACTCATTTCCCCACAAGTCCTTCCCCACTTCTCCTCCCCGTCCTCCTTTTCCTCTGCTCAGCATCACCAGAGCTGGCCAGGAGCAGAGGTTCTTGCCAAGTGTCTGCGACATGTGGGAGCAACGAGATATCTGGTGAAGGAGCATGGAGTGAGAGAGGAGAGGTGTAACCTCTAGCCGTCAGGTAGCGCTTGTTGGACCCCTGCTGGACATGAACGATGAGCAGCGTCTCAAGGCAGCAGGGTATGCTACAAGAAGATTGTTACAGGTGATTCAGAAATTACAGGTTGATAACAAGAAGGGTTGAGGATATACAAATCTTCGAGATTGTTGTAAGTATCTTCTAGGTTTATCTTTGAGAAGTTTGATTGTAAACGGAAGGAATTGCTGGACCGGCCATACTTTAACACCACATTTAACAAACTGCATGTTTTTGGTCTGTTCGATGAGTACGACAAGGTAGACAATGACCAGCGTTGCGAGTTTGCTGACAGCGATTCAGGTGGTTTTTCTTGATGCTGATGTGTTGGTGCTCAAGAACATCGACGAGCTCTTCGACGTTGACATCTCAACTGTAATAATATCATGGGCCGTCCACCGTCCGTGAGCGTATCTCGCTACAGGGTTATCCCTTTGCTGCTGCTCCAGAGATCATGCCGCCAGACAGGTCTGATCGGTCTCGTGGACTCGTCTTCATGTGTAATCCTCCTTTACAGGTTCAACACTGGAGTTCTTGTCGTTGCTCCTTCCAAGGAGGTGAAGTAAAACTCTTCTCCTTCCTCCTCAACTCCAAATTTCCAATCTGCTGCCTTTTCTGCTTCCTCCCCACCTTTTCTCTCTCTTCTCTCGATCTCTTTCTTCAGCCCTCTCTTTTCTTCTTCTCGTTTCTGTCATTCAAGATCGCCGGCGGATCGCCGTATCCTCTCGTCGTGCCTTATATTGTTTCTCCTCCTGCTGCTGTAGACCTACCGTGAGCTCCTACTAGCCGCGAGGAGCATGCGGAGCCCCGACGGCTCTGACCAGGCACAGGAGCTGCCGGTCTGCGAAGGGGCTGACTGCGCGGCAGGGCTTGTTGAACGAGTTCTATCCTCATTGGTTCAGTCAGGATAGCTCCCATCGCCTTCCCTTCATCTACAACACACTGCAGGTATGCGCCAGGAACATGTGCGCGCTTGACCCTTGGTGTTAGACTGTTGCGTCCTACTACAGCCCGGCATGGGAGATGCTGAAAGAAGATATAAAGGTGATGGACCAGTGACAAGGAGAAAGTCAAGTGAAGAGAAGGACAGGAAATGAGAGAAGGTTGAGGGAGAGGGCATCGAGAGAAGAAGAGAGTACAAGAGGGGAGAGGAGAGGAGAGTACAAGAGGGGAGAGGAGAGGCTGAGGAAGGAGGGAGGAGGGAAGGAGAGAGACTGAGAGAGGTTCAGGGCCTGAGAGATGATGCAGGTCCTACACTTTGCAGGAGACGATCTGATGAAGCCATGGTCGTTCGAGGGCTCCCTTCCTCCGTCCCTTGGCGTTTTCCTCTTCCTATGGCAGAGCATCGCGAGGCGAGTGTCGTTGTGGCAGGTTCGAGCTGAGAATCTTCTGAGCAGAACTCCAGCTGGAGGGGACATTGGCCTTCACTTCAAGGTGCTCAACGTGACAGATCCAGAAGAAGTCAACGCGCTGTTTAGGAATAGGATTATATGAAGACGCAGCCCACTCCTCCGCCCTGCTTCTCCTCCCTCCCTCTCTCCCATTTCCGCTCTGCTCTCCTCCTCCGATGTTCTACGCAACCCCCCCCCCCCTCCTTCTCTGACATAGGCTGGAGCACTATGATAACGTTTAATAGACTTTGGCTAGGGGAAGTTCTACAAACATGACGGAGAGGGGCGGGACGAGGATGCCTGCGCCCCTCGAGGCTCTTCCAGTCGAGCTGTTTACCCACCTCCCCAGGTCCACGAGGCACGACAAGTTCCCTCCCCGGAACATCAGCTCCACTCCGTTGAGGAGGACGACGTTGGAGTCGAGCCCTAGGGAGCCAGGCTGGAGGAGGTACTCCCTCCGAGGCAGCAGCAGATGAGGGTCTTCCGTCAGCTGCACTTCCCGTGTGACCGCCGGGTCAATGTTGATGAGGAGGAGAGTCGCGCCGTGCGTGGTGTTGTCAAAGAAGCGTTTGGACGTATGCGCATAAACCATCAGGTTCTTGCTTCCTCCCGCCTCTCCCTCCTCCAGTCCCTCCAAGACTCGCAGGTCCAGCACTCCGGTACCCATGAGATCATGGAAGGCGACGGCTAGCCAGTAGTTGGGGTGAGGCTGCAGGCTAGTCTTGTTGACCAGCGCGTAGCAACCGCCGTTGAGACTGTGGTAGGCGAACCGCGAGACCCCTCCTCTTGCGAACCTTCCCAGCGTGTTGGCGTACCACAGCATGCTCCACCATCGATCCGTTACCCCACATCGCCCGCTGCTCCACGCAGATGAGGTCTCGCCTGCCCAAACCGCCGCCTCCGGTGCGAGCGAGAAGGCAACCTCCACTGTCGGGGCTGCTTGTTCCCAGGAAGCCTCGAGGAACGCCTGGTTCACCAGCTTGGAAGAGAGCGCGGCGTCTCCCCCGTACCCTACGTAGCTGTGGAACGTGAAGGCGTCCAGGACCCAACCGCATGCCCCTAGAAACCTCCGCGCGAAGTCCACGTTAGGATGCTGAGCAGGTCCGACCAGCAAAGGACGCGAGCAGGAGACTCCGGAGGAGGGAGGACAGTGACGGCCAGGGAAAAAGAGCTCGAGAATCTGCGCGAGGAAGAGATAGTCTCTAGCCAGTACCTGAGGAGCTACTGCAGAGCTTGTGCGAACAAAGTCGGCGTCGTCCAGCTCATTCCCGAGCTCAAACCCTAGGATCCTTCCCTTGAGCTCGTCCGGCATCGTTGAGGTGTAGGCCAGGAAGTCTCGGATGTTGTCAAAGTCCAGCTGAGAAAGTCCGTTGGCTCGCCGCTGAGCTCCGAGGCCCCACACCACGTCGATCTGCGTGTCGTTGGCAAACTCCAGGATTTCATGCCACCTACCCATGGTGAGGCAGAACTCCGGCGGCGTCCCCTGCGTCTCGCATTCGGACCCGTTGACGTTCATCACAACCTTGTACTCCCATCCTCCTCCCACACGCAGAATCGCCGGCGAGAGTCTCTTCACCAGTGTGCGAAGCTGCGGTGACTTGAGGTCGATGAACAAGATGCTGGTATTGGACCAGTGCGCAACTTCTCCTGTCAGGAAAGATAAGGTAAACCCGACGTATCCCTCGTCAATAGTAGAGAACTTGGCTGCTGTGTTGAGCTCCAGTATCGATGTCATGGTCTTGGATGAGACCATCCTCCCGTTCGCCTCAAGATGGCTCAACTCATGGGCCGAAGGTTTCCATGGCTTGCTCTTCTTTAATCGCGAGAAAGGTAACGCATCCGAACTTCGGATAAGCAGTATCAAGACGGCCAGTCTCCCCAGACACGTGATTATGAAACTCGAAAGCTGAGAGCTCATCCCGTAGCAATGGTATGCTTCAGCTGGACTTGTAGTCTCTTGGTATGCTTCAGCTGGACTTGTAGTGTTGTGGTATGCTTCAGCTGGACCTCAAGCTCGTCTTCTTCTCATCCCGTCATGTCGATCGCCCTTGTCGCAAGGAGTTGCAACTCCTCGCATCCTTGAGCACAATCAAGTTCGCCTCAGATATTTCAACCGGAGTTACTAACTGGGGAGTGGCCCGGGCCCCGGGGGTCGGAGCTATGTCCCATTCCTCAGAACCCTCACCCCTTCTTGCCCACCCTACCCCCATATTCACTACCCCCTTTCTACCGAGATTTCGATTACTCAGTACCACTAAACTATGACCCTACCCCCTTTAATATTCCTCTCGATGGTTACACCCACCCCCTCTACTCGCTAGCACCACCATGGAATCGTTTTCTCCCATGCTGTGAAGAGCGCGAGGTAAGGCGAGGAGAAGGAGGAGGCAGGGAGAGGAGAGGAAGCGCGGGAAGATGCGATGCACGATGAAGTTCTAGAGCCTGTGCTAGAGTCACAAGGACCATAGCCTAGCTCTCCCCTCCTTCGTCACTGCAGTGGTCCTCCCAGTGTTGTTGAGAGTGCTAGAACCGGGTGGGGATGATTGAATGCAGTGCAGTAGATGTGAGAGGAGCCAACAAGGTAGTATATTATGTAAGTTTTAGTGGGTAGGCTAAATGAGCTTGTACCGACTTTCGTTGAAAGTTGGTTGACCAGAGATGGATGATGAAATCGAATTAGGCGATGAATGGAAGAGGCTGGGAGAGGAGTGAGGCTGTGAATGAGGAAACAAGGCAAACTCTGAAGAAGACCGCTAGCGACAGATAATTGGAAAGATTGTTGAGCTCAGCTGCCAAATAGAGAGTAAGGAATGTCAGAGTACCCAGGATTACAAACAATGTGAATGCTGCAAGAGAGAGAAGGAAGTGCGCTTGGCAATGTAAACCGATTGATGGCCATCTCTTGTTCCCTGACCTCGCAATGCAGAGGGGGGGTCATCTATACTTGAAGGATGCCTTCGATCCTCGAATATGCTTCTTGGCTTTCCGAGCGGGAGAGAAAGGGGTAAGACTCTGACCGCACCTTTTGTGCTCGTCCTGTCATCAAAAGTACGAGGTCATCCGAGTTACATCCTCATCTCTTGGCTCTTTCAGACTTGTTCACAAGCCCTGCTGTCCAACTGCAGCTTAAAGATTTTCAATCTTTTTTCAATTCATGTGTTTGAACTGATACCTCCCACCTGTACTTTTTTCCCTTTCCCTTCAACTTGGCACAAAATTAACATTGATTCGTCTGTTTCGTTTGCGTCTTCAACTCGTCATTCTACCTCCATCCTCTCCGCCAAGATGGTTCTTAGTTGCTCCTCTGCAGGTGGACAACAGGAGCGTACTACAAGACATTGGATGACTTTCACCTGGTAAGAGCGTGGAAGGCTGCGAGACTCGATGTCATGAAGTACTCCAGGTTCTTTTATGTCGCAAGTACACTCAAGATATACAAAAGATCAATCCAGCACTAGAAAAACTCTCGTCCGGCAACTACATCGAACGGGTAACATTAGACTGTAGCTACTCCTGAGGATGGTAATTGTGTTGCATCCCAGATTGACAACGGATCTTCTGGGACATGTAATCCGCAGTTCCTGTTGTATCCGTGTCTCTCATAGTCTTGCAGCCTTTGAAAACGCGTCGAATCCCAACGAGGTCGATGTTCACTCCAACAGCAAGACCTTTTCAGAAATACCTGAAGAAGGTGAATGAACAAAAGTTAGATACATTTGCTGTGCTGAAATCGAGGGTTTGCAGATACGGAAGGTGGAGAATTGGCCGAGCAGACGCACTTGTTTGCGAAGTTTACATGCTCCTACAAGATCTGGGATTTCTTGCAGCAGGTGGAGTGAAAGCAGTCAAACTCGGCTGGGCTGACAAGTGGTGTAGGTTGAGAAAGGGCAGATCGCTTCCTTTCCTCAAAATGATATGATCGATGTGAGCCCGCCTCACTCGTTTTGATTCGGTTACTCACGCTCACGTTAGGGTGCCTTTGTGTTCTCTGACCTGAGCGGCTTCTCCAAACTCTGTGAGTCCTATGTGGACAAGTTCTCGGGCAGACACTCGGCGGAAGTGAGCGGACAAGCTCCTCGCTGTGCTCCCATGTGACGTTGCGGTAGGCCATGGCCAAGGCGTCGGAGAAGCTCAACCTCGTTGTCAACTCAGTCTTTGAGCTTCAAGTTAGTCTGCACGCCTGTGGCCTGCCCGCCCGTTGACCAGCAGCAGATTCGGCTGGTGGACTTGTACAACGGAGACGTCGTGAACTTCGCGGGGGATGCGTTGTTCGTGCTCTTCCATGCCGACGACATCGCCACCGCAGCCCAGCGCGCTGCTGCATGCGCTCTTGCCATGTTGGATGGAGTCGCACAGCGTTTGAAGGTGACTGCTGGAGCTGCAGGTGGCCTTTGCTGAGAAGTTGTGATATCACAGGCGATGGAGGAGATGGGGATGGATGAGCTTGACACCCAGCTCTTCCTGCACATCGGAGTCGGAGCTGGGAAGATCCGCTGCATGACATACGGAGGAGAGTTCGACAAGGTAGCGCGAGCTCTCGGGTTGATGTCTGTCTATCTGCCTCATCCTCCTCTCAGGCCGAGTTCGTGGCGGCTGGACCAGCATTGACGGAGGCAAAGGACTGCGGAGAGCTGGCCAAGTGTGGAGAGGTCAAAGCGAAAGCTTTCAAGGGCTTCTGTAACCAGACACTCAGGCGGTGATCTCCGAGACTGTCTTGAACCTATGCAAACCCCTCTCCCCTGATGTCGCTCAGATCGGGCAGGTCAGTTTCTTTTGTCTTCCTTCGCCCCTCCCTCAGCACAATCCGCCATCTCTCTGTCCTCTGTCTTCCTCCTTATCAGCTCGCACCCTCTCGTCAGACATCTCCTCTACTCCAACTCCTCGTGTCGTGCCCTGCTCGAGCTCTGCTCGTCCTGAAGTCAATGCAGTCGCGGATGGCTGGCGTGGATGGGCTGGGCGAGACGAACTACTATGTCCTCAACAGCTTCAAGGAGCAGCCGAAGATGCCGGAAGTGACGGCAAGGCAGATGCTCCTGAACAGGCTGAGGAACTGCGATAGCGGAGAAGTAGAGGAGGCGATGCGGCGATTCGTGCCTCACAGCATCTCTGCTTGCGTGGACTCTGGGCAGGTCTGATCCCTTGTCCTCCAGCTGGCACTGCTGATGAGATTGCTGGGCAGTCGCCCAAGGAAGCGGAGGAGAGTCGAAGAGTGACTATCATGTTCATCCGCCTGCTGGATATCGAATGTGAACCCTTCGACTACTCCAAGGTATCGTAAAGATCATCAGCAAGTAGTGATGGTGGTGGAGGAGATGAGGAAGAGGAGGAGGCTGACGTCACCCGCAGGCCGAGACTGTCCAGCTGTTACAGAAGTGCATCCTGGAGATCTACGCGATGCTGCATCGGTATGAAGGAACCGTCTCTCGCTTTCAGATCGACGACAAGGGGACGGTGTTGAAGATTGTCTTCGGGTACTGGAAGAGAGGATTGCGACCGGACCCTGCTCACTCCTTCCTCCTAGTTTCCCTCTCATGGCACACGAGGACGATCCCGTTCGGTCTGTGCACGCGGCGATTGAAATCAGGAAAAATCTCAAGGCCATCAACGTGCAGAGCTGCATCGGTTCGCTTGTCATTCCTCATCTTCATCCTCATCTCTACCTCCTCTCCTCGCCTCCTCTCGCTCTCATGGTCCTGCCTCTCTCAATGATTCGAGGACGTTGCTTCATTCGTTCATTTTGTCCGAGCAGGCATTGCGACAGGATACACAATCTGCGGGCTTGTTGGAAACGACGTCAGACTTGAGTACACAGCAGTTGGAAGGTCCTTTCCTCCCCCTGCTGCATCTCTAGCAATCGCTCCAACTTCGATTCATTTCCTTCTCTTCCTCACTTGATGTCTTCTTCCTCCCTCTCATTCCCATCTCCTCCCCTTCGTCCTCCTCCCTTCACATGCTGTGATCGACTGAGATTTGCCTCCCCGCAGCTCGGTCATCCTAGCGGCAAGGCTGATGCAGGTGACGAGCGTTTCTTGTCTCTTCCAGTGCCTCACCTGCAGAGCAGAACGCCAACTGCTGCATCCTCGTTAACCAGGACACCTACCGCTCCTCCTGCGGCTCGGCAGTTTTCGAGAAGATCTGCTCGATCAAGGTCAAGGGAAGGGACGACAAGATCAAGGTCTTCCGGCCGGTGGAGAGCGAGCGGCGAATTACCAAGAAGTTGGCGCCCATGCACGACTCCGAGGGGATCCTGGGAAGAGACAAGGAGGTGGAGGAGCTCCGCAGCAGCTTCTTCGAGTACCTCGAGCAGCACGCTGCTGACAACACCTGCCCCAGTCACTACGTCGTCCTTTCCGGCCCAGCTGGGATTGGAAAAGCAACTCTGCTGGGCAGGTTTCTGGGGCTCGTCACTGAGATCAAGAATCTGCGCATTCTGAAGGTGAGAGGAGGAGGAGGAGGAGGAGGAGGAGGAGGAGGAGGAGGAGGAGGAGGAGGAGGAGAACCAGGGGAAGGTGAAACAAGAAGAGGAGCTGGAAGGAGGAGGAGGGGCAGGAGCTGGAAAATCTGATTTTCTGTCTCCAGTCTACAGCAGAAGCGGTGGAAAGCAAGACACCGTACCACCCATGGAAGAAAGTTCTCGCCTCCCTCCTCGGGGTTGATATGAACACGAAGCCGACGCAGTTCACAACGAGAGCATGCGTCACCGCCCTCTACAACATCATGGGCGACGACCTCGAGAAGCACTCCGCACTCAACGACGTCCTGCCCACCAACTTCCCAGCTGAGCGAGGAGCAGACGCTCTCGACTCCCGTAGCAGGAGGCTAAAGCTGACGGAGATCCTGGTGAAGCTCTTCAATGCCACAGCTGAGAAATCTCCAGTGCTGATTGTCATGCACGCCTGCCAGTTCTTTGACAACAGCTCCAGCTCTCTCCTTCGCCAGATCCTCCGAAGGTGTAAGGGCACCTACGTCCTGGTTTCAACTCGCAGTGAGACAGGACTAGCTGACTTCAACGATCTGGGCAAGTACGGCTGCAAGACCAAGCTGCTCCCCCTTCTCCCGCTCTCCAAGGAGCTCTCCATCCAGCTCGTCAAGAAAACTCTCGGGGTCTCCGAGCTGGAGCAGAGCATCGTCGACGTGGTCATGAATCGCACGCAGGGCATCCCCCTCTACTGCGTCGAGTTCGCACGGGTTGTCAAAGACTCGCCGGGAGGAGCCATCAGCGAGCTACCGGATACCATCACAGGAGCCATCCTCCTCCGCATCGACCGCCTCCTTCCCGCCCCAAAGCTCGTCCTCAAGATCGTAGCGGTGGCTGGGAAGAACGTCCGGGCGTCGCTCATTGCCGACGTCGTGCCGGCGCAGTTCACAACGGAGGATCTGCAGGCAGAGCTGGAGTACCTCGTGTCGCTCGACATCCTCATTCGCGACCGCAACGGCTACTGCTTCCGACACGAGATGGTGCAGGAGGTCGTTCTCGGCTTCCTCACGTTCTCTCAGAAGCGATTCCTACACAAGAGGATCGCAAACTACTACGTCAACTCCAACGCTGAAGTCTCCGCGGCCACGTTGGCGATTCACTTCGAGCTGGCGGCCAAGGGGATGGACCAGTCTGAGCTCGACGTGCCGGCATGCAAACGAGCCATCTGGTTTCTCAAGGTGCTCAGACCTTCTCCCTCTGCTCTCCTCTCCTGCCTAACTTGCTCCTCCCTCTCTTCGTCTCGCTCACTGCCCTTCTCTCTTCCTATTCTCGCAACTTTGCTTGCTTGCTTGGCGTCATTATCCTGTCTCATCCATCTACCTGTCTCTATCTTTACTTCCACCACCATCTTCTTTGACTTCTTCTCTGCCACTTCCTTCTTCCCTCCTTCACTTTCTCTCTTTCTCCTATCCTTACACGCTGTCAGGTGGCAGCAGAAGAAGCGATGAAGGCTAACGCCATTGAGGACGCCAACAAATATCTCGCGAGGTGTCACGACCTGATGCACCTGATCCCCAGCAGCGCCGATCCCTTCGACCTCGAGATGGCACTCGGGCTTGTCGATGGCAACGAGCTGCTTCTCCGCCAGGTCTACACCCCTCCCCTCCTCTTATCTCCTCTCCTTTCCTCTCCTCTTATCTCCTCTCCTTTCCTCTCCTCTTATCTCCTCTCCCCTCCTCTTATCTCCCCTCCCCTCCTCTTATCTTCACTCCTTTCCCCTCCTCTTATCTCCTCTCCTTTCCTCTTCTCTTATCTCCTCTCCTCTCCTCTCCTCGTATCTCCTCTCCTTTCCTCTCCTCTTATCTCCTCTCCTTTCCTCTCCTCTTATCTCCTCTCCTCTTATCTCCTCTCCTTTCCTCTCCTCTTATCTCCTCTCCTTTCCTCTTATCTTATCTCCTCTCCTTTCCTCTCCTCTTATCTCCTCTCCCCTCCTCTTATCTCCCCTCCCCTCCTCTTATCTCCTCTCCTTTCCTCTCCTCTTATCTCCTCTCCCCTCCTCTTATCTCCCCTCCCCTCCTCTTATCTTCACTCCTTTCCCCTCCTCTTATCTCCTCTCCTTTCCTCTCCTCTTATCTCCTCTCCCCTCCTCTTATCTCCTCTCCTTTCCTCTTCTCTTATCTCCTCTCCTTTCCCCTCCTCTCCTCTCCTTTCCTCTTCTCTTATCTTATCTCCTCTCCCCTCCTCTTATCTCCTCTCCTTTCCTCTTCTCTTATCTCCTCTCCTTTCCTCTCCTCTTATCTCCTCGTATCTCCCCTCCCCTCCCCTCCCCTCCCCTCCCCTCCCCTCCCCTCCTCTTTTTTTTTCTGACGTTCATCATGGTGGGCCGCATTCGTTCTTGATGTCTCCGCTCTTTCTTTGCTCGAGTCTCATGCTTCTTTCCAGGTGCTCGAGCAGTTCCGGGAGAACTCGCAGACGTCGGTCAGAAAGATCTCCGAAGTCGTCCAGGAGCGAGAGGACACGGGAAGTGACAGCGCCAAGATCGCAGAGAAGGGGAAGGAGTGGCTGGAGGCGATCAGGTGGGCAGAGGAGGGGCACAGTGGGTGAGGTAGGAGGTAGATTCTTCCGACAGATGCACATGGAGGAGAACGAGAAAGATGAAGGAGGAGGATGGAGGGGAGAGAGGGAGAAGAGTAGAGGGGGGAAGCTGCTACTGGAGGGAGGGAGGGATGTGACTAGGATGAGCAGATTCGAAGCTCGAAGCATCGCATCCGCTGCGAGCACTTTGGGAGCAGAAGACTTGTCGACATCAGCATTGGATGTGGAGAACTCAGCTCTCGAAGTGAGTATCGTCCCTCTCCTCCTCTCCTCCTCTCCTCCTCTCGCTCCTTCCGGCGTTCCGCTTCTTGGAAGGCTCCTGTTTTCACCCCCGGGGGAGACTGAATGTCGTCGCGGCAGGTGCAGGACTGGCAGGAAGTTTTGGCGGCCATCAAGAGACTGGGGGAGAAGTTTTCTGTGTTGTGCAATTTTATCGACAGCATGTCGGGCAAGGGGCTTCAGAGGGAGGGAGATCGAAGCTCGCTGAGCATGGCGACTGCCAGCAACCAGGACCGCAAGGAGGAGAGCAACGACTCTCCGAACCTCTCCCCCGATGTCGCCCAGGACAGCAGTGCACCTGCGCAAGAGTCGCACGTGCTACTTGACGAGATGATGCGGGACCAGCCTCTGTTCAAGCCCAGCTGACGCAGAGCTTCCGTACTCTCTTGTCTCCTGCTCGCCCTCCGCCACCTCCCTCCTCGTCTATTTCCTCCCTGCTCCTCACACCACCTTGCCTCACCTTATCTTTCTTCGTATTCATACAAGAGATTATCTATCCGACTTTGAACTTGCTTGGCAGCTTGAGCTGTGATATGTCTTGGCGTCTCTTTCTCCCTTTCTCTTCATGGTCTTGTCCCTCCTCTAGCAGTGAAATGTTCCGATCGTGAAGCCTCTGTCGGCACCCCCTCCAAGCTGGTGACGGGCAAACGTGCGGATCCTTCCCAGCTGCACCAGGTCAGCCAAGAGATCTTCATGCTGAGAGCAGGCGCCTGGGGGGCAGGGGATGCCCTCCAGCACGAAGAGACGCGAAGTCTCTCGCTGACCAGCAAGAACACACAACACCGAGAGCACTTGCTCCAACTCACTCGCCGTTCGGTTCAAAACTTTGACAAGAGAAAAATCACAGCGGAAGTCCGGCTGCAACTTGAGCAACGCAACAAGCTTCTCGTCGCTCTCGAGCGAAACTGCCGCAAATCTGCCAGGAAACGAGCGAGCAAGCAGCCTGGCTGTCTGCCTCTGAGGCTCGTCGGAGAAACGATCAAGCGCGAGATGCCGGGTCTTGGTGCTGGACTCGAGCATGTCGAGGCTGGTGAGGCCGCTGCCGAAGCCAACATGGCACACCAGCTCCACCTCCTTGGACGAGGTCTGACCCATTAAGAGCTGCCGGTAAGCGACCAAGTGATCCAGACAGAGGCCCTGGCAGGAGGCGCGATGCTCAGACCGCAGCTTCCAGTATTGCTCTCTGACGTGTCGTACGCCCTCCTCGCTTGTTGCTGGAAACGCTGCAGTCGAAGCCTTAACGAGAGAATCGAGAACGAGCTCAACTTGCTGCGATTGAATGTCAACAATCACATCGGCTTGACCGTCTGCTTCCAGCTCCTTCTCCTCTTGGTTGGCCTTCTGCTCCTCCTCCCCTCTCCTTGCGATAGCATGCTCAAGATCACGAATTTTCAATTTCAGTCTGTCAACCTCACTGCTCCAATCCTGAACCAACAAGTCAGGAGGAAACAAGGCGGAGAACAGATTGGCTGCGGATATCAAAGAGAGAATTCAGTCTCACCGGCATGTCGCAGATGTTTGACTTCGACTTCTGCTCTTCCAAGTGCGAGCTCATGACATCAGTGGATCTCTGTAAGAGCCCTCGACCGAGGAGGTCAATGTTGTTTCGAATGCCTCCTATCCACTCCTCGCCATCTTGCGCAAGCGACTGCAGCAACCAAGTCCTTCCCATCCGATCTTGGATGCTCCACGTTGGCGGGTTGTCACCAGTCAACTCAAGCCAAGCAAGCCAGAGGTCGATGGACATGCTGAACTCCGGAGCCTCTCGAGACTGCTACAGCGACTCGTCACCGACCTAGCGGCTTCAACAGTATGCTTCTGAACCTTGAGAGCTTCTTGATGAGGAAGAATCCAGAGTTTGTCTCTCCAGAGATAGCAAGACCTGCTCGACTTCACCGAGGGCTTCAGAGCATGTGTCACATACCAGGGGGTTTGCTCTCCTTCCATTCTCGCAGCCTTGTGCTCCTTGCCCTGCTGAGTGAGTCAGCTCGAAGACAGCTCTCGAGGTTTGGCACAGAAAAGGGTCCTTGCAGCCAAAGCAGCCCTTGCTTCACGCTTCCGTAAGGTCCATCCTACCACCCTCGTCAAGCATAAAAGTCAGAGCGACGCTGAGTACCAGCATCATCTGTTGCGCTGCTGGTAGCAATGCAGGCCTCTTGATCTTGCTTTCACTAAGTGTTTCATCGGTGCCAGTCTGAGTCGCTTGACCTCAACATGGCGTGAGATGTGTCAGAGCTCTTCGCGCTTCTCACCTGACACGTCACTCTCTGACGGTGATTTCACTTTCCGCGGGTCATGCCAACTGGATGTTCCAGTCTGATGGTTGAAGTAGTAGACTCTTCCGCTGGGATGAAGATGCGACGTCCAGGGAGAAGGCAGCGCTAGCAGCTCAGTCTCGTCGACCTTTGGGAGCCTTTGAATTCTTTGAAGTTCTCTTCCCATCAGCTTTTTGTTCTCATATTGAAGCTTGTGAAACTCTTCCATCAGTTTGCTACACTGTTGTTGATTCAAAGCATCTTGTGGCTTCTCCCGGCTCACCATCTGCAAGGAGCTTTGACATCCCTGATGCATCAACGATCCGACAAGCAGGCGGCTTTCTCTAGGTGTAGTGCTGCTGTTGTCCCAGAGGAAACCTTTGGAATTTCTTAAAAGTGCCTGCAGGGTCTGGATTTGCTGGTTGCAATCTGACTTGTGTTCAGAAAGTATCGCGTTGCGCCTCTCTATCTCAACTTGGAGCCTCCCGGTGTTAATCTGCCTCTCGCCTTCAATCTTTGTGAGCATGCTCTTGTACAGGAGGCTTACTGAAAGTACATGCAGCAGTAAAAACATCCCCAGGTACCAATGCTTGCCAACTTCATGGTTCGACGCTCGATGAACGCTTCTAGGATGTGCTTTCAAACGAATATTTATTGTTTTGTTTGTTCTGCCTTTGTTTGAAATGTGATGGTGGGAAGGTTTGAGAGAACTGACCGGCTTCTGGTGCTTCTGATCATGTTCATTTGATTGAAAACTTGTTTCCTCGTTTTCGCAGGTCCTTTCATCCCTTTCTGGGGCTGATATTTCGCAGTGAGCTTGTTGCATAATTCAACCAGGTCTTGTCAACAATCTGCAGGAATACACAACAAGTATTCGTGTAAAATCTATGTTTCTTGGTTATCTCTGTGAAACCATGTTTGTCTTTTCAGGCCTCATTAAATCTAGTGGGTCCCCTCAGATTGGCATCTGTGATTGTTGTTCGCTTTGGAGGACGAGGATCAGGCTGTTGCTCATCTCTTTCTGCTCATTGCTTATCAGCAGCCTTGCTCACTGACAGCTTGACCATGTTCGAAGCCATGTGCATGCCCTCGCCGCTGGCATTGATGAGCCTCCGCCTCAGGTTGCAACCGTTGCCCCGACACTCATCCGATTACTAGTGGTACGGGAGTCTCCTGATTGTCCTCGTACTGATTTAACTTAACTTTAAGTAAAGGTATAACTTTGAGTAAAGAGGCACCGGCCGCGCGGCGGCCGGGCACTGCAGGCATGCCGGCCGGCGGGCAGGGCCCGGCCGGCCCAGCGGCACTCAGTGGCGTGTGCCGTGCCCACTCGGACCGCGCCGCGACATCCCGTTCCGGCCGCCCCCGGGTGACACAGGCCCCGGCCAGGCTAAGATGTTGCCAAGTTGCCTGATGCAAGTTTACTACGCCGGACTCGAGAAGTAGCCGCTGATAGTAGGCTTTATCATCATCGTCGACTCACAGTCTAACTTTTAACAGCAGCAAAACTAGCAGTAACAGCATGTTGCCATGATCGCGGAGTCCCTACCGTACCGCCGAACTCGCCGCCGCATCCGAAGTTCACCAGTGCACCGCAGCAATGAGCACTGCAACTTGGCAATGGCGCTTCACGATCAGTTTAGGTGCTTACTATCATCACAGAATATCTATTTGAACTGTTTTCACTCTTATAAACGGTACGGACAATTCATTGTCGATCGTCATTCGGCACGGAAGCCTGTCACTGAATGGCCGCAAGTAAATCTTGTCTCCAAGGCTAAATCTTTCCTCCGAGGCTTGCAGCTCTCAGTGACTGGTGAGGCGTTGAAATCCTAGGGTACCAATTCACCTTGATAGACATTGCAGGGAGACTTGAGATACTGATAGGATCCGAATCATCCGAGTATTTGCCGCAACTTTGTAGGGAGCTGTACAGCAATGAACCTCCTTCCTGCTTCAGAGCGAATGAACTCAGTTTGATGTCCAATTTTTGTTTGAAAGAGAATGTCATAAATTATCATACCTGGATTGAAGGCGAAGATTCTTTCAAGATATTAGTCGCAAACTAATGCAAATGGAAGGTAAATGAGTCGCTAGCTCAAGACAACAAGGAAAGAAAGACACCAAAAGACTGTGGCCCTGTGGCGACAATACAAACCAATCACTATCTGCGAGCGCCCACCAAAGACTCAGGTGATCTTTTAAAAACCAGTGCTTGCTCGTTTTTAAAATCTTCGAGAACACAAGTCTGTGAGTTTCAAGTCCACATCATCAGCTGAGTCTGCACATCGATCTCAAGACGTCTGTCTATCAGCAGGATCTACAACAGTGTCACAGCTGATCATCAAGCCGCAAGTTTGCGGTCTCCCCTCCATCTCGTTTCTGCATGCAGTTCTCTAGAGGTTTTCGAGTTGACCCCACCTGATTGCCCCATAGAATACCACCGGTACTGATTTTACCTACCCCTCCTGTAATCATGAAAAAGACCGTAAAAATGTGGGTCGAATTGAGCATCATGACCCTACCCTTTCGAGCAGAAGCGGGAACCATCGCCGACGGCAACCGTGCATTGAGAAGGAAAAGTGGCGGAGGAAAGGAGGAAGCGATGTGCCTGACGCAGGCATACAGTAGGGCATGCATCAATCTCAGAATCGAAGCTGCTTACTTGGAGTCGCCTGATGCTGCTTACTTGGAGTCGCCTGATGCTGCTTACTTGGAGTCGCCTGATGCTGCTTACTTGGAGTCGCCTGATGCTGCTTACTTGGAGTCGCCTGATGCTGCTTACTTGGAGTCGCCTGATGCTGCTTACTTGGAGTCGCCTGATGCTCCAAACTTGTATACGATGAGGACTTGATCTTTACTCTGTGATTTCGCCATCACAATGTCCGAGGGTGCTGTCTTCAAAATCCATTTTGTCTTCTGTTGAAAAAAAACAATACATCGTCTCAACGTATGTCTCTTCTTATTTCCTCTTCCTTTCCCTTAATCATTCTGACTACAGCTGTGAACATTTCACCATCAAAGTTTTGCTTCTTTTCTGTGCATCTACTGTACATCCTCACTCATCATCATTCCCATGGCAGTAGCTCCCTCGGAAGTCATTGGGAACAATGAAGAGTGAAGTGAGTGAGGAAAAGTGATGGTGAAAAAGAAATAGAAAAACACACGAGAAGGGCAAGCATGAAGAAAGAATCATTCAATACGAGAGAAAGAATTATTCGGAGAGATGGCTAAAAGGAGGTGTAATTCACAGCTGGGTGCAAGGGAACGATGAGAGTATACGCTCAAGCAGGTTGTCGTTGAGTGAGAAGAGTAAAGAAGATAGGATAAGTGGTTAGTAGGATTGAGGCAATGTCCCAAGTGCAACTCGGAAACCCAACCTGAACTGCAATAGAGATCAATATTGATTTACCATGTTTCAACTTTTGTTTTATGGTATAGACTTGAATGACATTTATTCATTATCTTCGATGACGTTTTGGTAACTTCACAATTCATGAATGCTCTGCATACATTGCGAGAGATCTGCTTTGCTTCTTGTCCTGTTTTGTTGACTTCAGGAAAATTCTTGACTGTCTCGAGTTCATGGAATTTGAGGTATTCATGTAAAACGAGCAAGGCTTCAAAATGACCTTGACTTGTCTGCAATGTTGATAACAATTGTCAACATTAACTTTGGATTGTTTCGAATGCGCTTTAAAGCGTTTGTTGCCTGAGTGTTGATCATGGGCAATTTCCCGAGTCATTCGGCCCTTGAATGCGGCCTGTAGTTGTCCTAGTTCTGTACAAGTCTTAATTCATTGTAAAGTTTTGAGATTTTGAGCGACACCACTGTCATATTTCAAATTTCAGGGAAATTCTGTTGTCCAACTAATGTGGTTGTGCTCTCAAAATCTTAGGTAGTATGCCTTTGGCAAAGAAATCAAGGGAATCGATCAAACATATGATTGCAAAACTGTGCTTTCAGAGTTTGTTAGATTGGCTTTCCCTCATTTTCATGCAGCCCCCATTTCCACCCAACACAGTGCTGTGTTACATCCCTTCACTGCCTTTCAACAGTCCAAGGGAAGCGGGAACCGAAACAAAACAAAAAGATAAAAAAACCTAAAATAAAACCAACGGCAAGAGTCATGCCAAAAAAAAAGATATGTAGTAAATATTGTTACGACTGGAAATCTTTACTACATTCTTTTTGTTTACCACACATCGCCTCAATCACTACCCACCCTCCGGCTCGATGTCCACCTTTGAAAACAATCAAACATCATTATTAAATTTCAAGTTTTGTGACATACAGTTGGGTATTTGAGAGGTTCCGGATCACAGGGGGTGGTGTGATTTTTTACTACAGTTTTTCGAAATCAACTTTTCACTAAAGGAAATTTGAACATAACTCTTTTGATATAAAACTTTCAAAATAGAACCAATATTTTAATGAACGTTTGACTATTTTTCGATCTACTTGGAAGTGTTGTAATATCTCAACTCTATTGTTTACTACTCAATTCACGCCCCTACAACCCAAACGTATCTTGGAGCGCATGCCCAACAACCCCCCTTGTACCCTCTTCCTTCCTACACCCACCCCACCCACCCCACTCATGACACCTCACCAGCTTTAAACCACCCACCACCACTTTTGAAATCTGGTATGAGTACCGAAAACTCCCCAAACCATGGTCAGAAGGAGGGGTGGGGTCCTTGGTACATTCCATGATGTCCCAACCTTTTTTTAAGGGACCACGTGGATGACCACCCCATGGGCCCCACCCCTACCTGTCCTACCCCTACCCACCTTGTTTTTTTTCTTTGCCTTTGCCATAGCCTCCTTCTAGGTCTTGAGCCCTCCCCGATACCACCCACCCACAAGACTACCCCCATGGTATGATCACTACCCCTATTTTCCTGGAGTAGGGTACGGCCTTCACAACATCCGCACCCCACCTTGATCCAGATCTTACTCCACCCCACCTGCTTTCCACTCCTCCTCGGACCTCCGTTATGCTTCCCGCTCACGCCCCTGCTTCCGAATCCATGGAAAGCGGCGGGACCGCGGCCTTGAGCAGAACTCTTTCCTGCTGTTGCCTATCATGTCTATCCTCTGCTGCCATCCCTCCTCCTGCGCACCATTCACTGATTCTCTCTACCGATGTACACGGCATGATCATTTTCTATGCCCATGCTGACTCTTGAGACTAGCATTATCCTCTTTCTTCGTTTCCTCCTTCTGAACTCCCCTGCATCATTTCTTTTATCTCCGGAGGGATGACAGTACGATTTGATGCTTCATTACTGCACCTGTATCCATCGTTTATCCTGCGTTCGTGTTGTCATACTGGACAACTCTAGTGCTGACTCACTGCTTCAACCCAAGTGTAAATATTAGAGCAGAAAGCAGAAGAAAAAGAAAAGGAAAAGTTTGATTGATATGGGAGTCATGAGGATAGATCCATTTTGTACTTACATTTATCATTGTTCAAACACGTCACTCTCCTTCTGGAGGGCGTGCTAGTCGTATAAGGCAACCATTTTCGTTTCTCGGAACCCCCTCCTTTGCTTCCCAGCTTCCCATGCAAAAAACTCATCTTTTCCATGCTTGTTGCATCGCAATGTGTCATCCAAGTACGTAGATCTCATTCTGCCAAAGACGGCTAGGTTTTGTTCGCCTTCTTCGTGTCGTTGCTCACCTTAGTTTATCCACGAGGATTCCTATGTAGCTGTCAACATGTCGTGAGCTTGATTTCTGTGGGTAGAGGTGTACTCATTTATTTGGTGTGTCGCAGAACAACCAACTCAAGAATGTGCTCATCAGCAGCTTTGAAGGAGACTCCATTAAGTGGAATCTCTATGCCTGAATGATTGAAATCCTGTAAATCAGGAGCCATCTTTGTATTGAAGGACCCGGCAAAGCTGTCAAGCAATCACGATATTGCAAAATTTCTCTCCCAGAGGATCAACATGTACAAAGTCTGAACAAGAATTGCAATCATATTTTAATCAGCGATACCTCGGATCTATGGTCTCGTACGCGGGGACAGTTTCAAGTTGGTCCAACTCTCTTGCACTTTAACACGGACTCTTGTTTCTTTTCAGACCGTTGGACAGCACAGCGCATGAGCTGATTTCTACCAGACAGTTTTAGGCGAACGTGGATTAGCTTAGCATGCAGCCAGAGAACAGATTTTCGTCCTCTTCCTGGGGTGACAAGTCGTCCAATGGTACACGTCCCAGCAACACCACAGCTTCCAACCCTTCGCGACTTGTACAGCAGTTACCGTCCTCATCAACGTTTCAACACCATGAAAGTGCAGGAATAGCTGGTGAGAAGCGACCTCGAGGTCGACCAAAAGGATCCAAAGACACCCAACCGAGGAAGAAGAAGATGAACAAGAGCGACAAGGACTCGGATGACAACACCACAGACATTCTTCCTGCAAGGAGACGAGGAAGGCCGATAGGCTCAAAGGACTCTCATCCTCGCAGGAGAAAGCGAGCTGTTACTGGACTCAATGATGAAGATTGTTACCCTGAAGCTCCCAGCAGCTCCGATCAAATCACAATGTCTCTCGATTCGCACAGCTCCAACGCATCCATGAAAAAGTCTGGGATAAGCAGCAGCGAAACCTCCACAGGAGATAGCATGAGCATTTCATCCGAGGCTCGATCGCATCCATTGAGTTCAGCTGACTTGATTCAAAGCCTCAGCAAGGAACTCTCCCGCTCCCTCGGCAATCCTCCACCTGTTACCAGCTTACCTACAACGACGCCGATGTTCAGCCTGGCAGGAGGCAACTTGGTTCAGGGATCCGTTGCTTCTTGCAGCCTCCGGCCTCAGCTCCTGACGTCCATCTCTCCCGCCTCCTCTGGCCTTCCGGTCTCTGCTGGATTCTTTCGGCCCGGCCTGCTGGACATGCAAGCGGGCTTGAGTTGTATGCCTATCCTTCTGCCTCCTACTGGCATACTATCGCAGTTGCCATTGCAGGCAGGAAACCTGAGCAGTATTATCTCTTCGCGACCGGTGAGTCTTGTCTACTGCCTGTCTGCCTCCCGCTGACCTGATTCATAGATGGAGTCGACGTCGCTGCATCCCCGCATGAACAAGACTGACATTTCTTCGTTGCTTGCTGGATCTAACGACGACAAACGTAAGTCGAGCTCTTCTCTGCACGTGCTAGGTAACAATCTGCCTCCATGACCTTCCTTCACTATCGTACTCGATCCGCTTGTGTTCTCTTCTCCTCGTTCTCCTCTTGTACCCCGGCCCATGTCGCTCACAAGTCGGGCAGACGGGCCCATGCACAGGCACTTTGCCAACTCAAGTGATCTTGTGCTGCCGTCGGTGTCCAAGGACGCAGAGCTGAACCAGGTTGAGTTTCAATTCGCAAAGTCTTAGACTGAAGCTGATGACAGGGCAGTGGTGGGGCGGGAAAGCAGGGTCAGGGGTAACGAGACAGAAAGGAAGGAGGTTGTGATGTAAGATACAGCAAGGGAGGTGTACATAGTGCAGAAGTGAGTCAAGATGTTTGTGATCTAATTCTATCAAAACAATAAAATTGTAACAACACGCTTTCAGCCGCTAACCATCTGCTCGCATTCTCGTGGGTACTCAGCTGCGAACAGTGAGTCAGATCTGTCAAACAGCAGGCAGAGTACAGCAAGCCACAGCAAGGCAAGGACATACCGAGAAGGAGGAGAAGGCTGTGCGCCAAGATTTTCGTGCAGCCCGCAGAGCAAGTGTACTCGACGATGAGCCTGGAGGACGAGCGAAGCATGTTAGATGATTCTTTCAACTGATTCTGTCTCACCTCATCACAGCTGGATCAAGGAGCCCAAACTTGCTCTCTGCCCCCAGCCTTTGAAACATCAGAGCTGCCTGCCTCTTCCTTCCCTGCCGCCTCCTTCGCTCACCTCGAGTGTTGGCCCATACAGAGGGCAAGGTGCCGATCACGCAGGAGCCACAAGGACGAGTCCACACCTCCACTGTCCGCCTCCACTTCCTTCTGGGTGATCTCGAGGAGAGTATGTTCTGCTTTCGCGCGCTTGAGCTCCAGCCTCACACTGCCGCGTGGTTAGTGTTAGCTATCCCTCCCTCCAACGAGCGACACCTGTCCAACGTTGCCATGTTAGCAATGATGTGCAGGGTCAGGTGCAGCTCCCGAGGTTGGATGGAGATGCTCTTGGTTGAAGTCACCGAGTTTGCAAAGCTTGGCTACATGTACACATCAGGTTTTCCATTCCATTCCGATTCAACAAGTACCGTTCGACCGATCCACATTTTCAATAATTCCAGCAACCAAACTATCAGGTCAAATCTGAAGAGAACATGCTTGTTTTCCTGTCGCACGAGTTGAGCACACTTCTAAATAAATCAAAGAATCTAGACCTCTATCTGAGATAAATTCTTCAGTGCATGAACAACAGAAAAAATTCCCCAGGTGATTCCGACCCACTTTTCACCTTTAAGCGCGTAATGCAGACATCGAACCTAAGGTTGGGTCAACTTGTTCATGAATCATTCCAATGAAGTTGGCTGACCAGAATCTCCATCGCCTCTCTTCTCAGACTGACGTTCCCACAAACCCCTGATCGACAGATCTCTACGTAATCCTGAATCGGCCGCTTGTAAACTCCTCTTGAGATTTTCATTTCTCCATGCAGGTTTTTGCAGATCTCGCTTTCGTCTTGCAACGCACGTGAAGTAGGCGAGAGACAGGTTGAGTCCTCCATGGATGAGGTATGTGGCGATCGTGGACCATGCGCCATGATGTTGGCAATCGCCATTGTCGCCCTTGCAACGATCGCGTCCATCTGCAACGATGACATCAATGTAAAGAGCAGAGCTTTTCTGTTCACCTCATCTGGGGTCTCATAATTTGCCATCAGGGCCGCAGAAAGCGCATCATTGATGATGTTGTGCTTGATAAGAACGCATCTCGCCTGCAATCATACAGTCAGGATTATCACTTCATGCCACACCAGTCCATGCCTGATCAGATCTTGAAATGTGATTGAAAGCTCCAACAGCGTCTGTGCGTGCGTTGGTATCCTCAGCCTTGCAAAGATCTTTCAAGGCTCCAAGCAAGCCCGGTTCTTCGCTGAACATAAGGTTCGGCCATCGGCATTTTTGCATTTGTGAAATAATATACTGCGAAAATCCAGGGACTCGTTTGAGATCATCCCAGAAATTCACGGGACCATAGCTAGAAACATATTCGAAAAGGTCTCTCGCTTGTCTTTCCTTGAGGCAGGGAATCGCAATAAGTTCGTCAAGCCTCGCTGAGTTGATGTTTAGCACATCTGCATGCACAATGATAGCTGACGCTTGTTCGCTGAAGGCCGAGATGTTGTTCACAGCCAGAGCTGCAGCTGCTTTGCTGTCTCTCGAGCTGTGCTCCATCACGTTGCAGAGTCCTCGTAATATCCCGGGAGTTCTCACCATTGCTATGCAGTTCTCCGCATTGTCAAAGGCAATTTGCGCCAGTGCCGCACAGGCCCAGCCCTACGAGGAGGGTTAGAACAATGTGTTGATTGAAAACAAGATGCTACTTGTCCTTCATCCGTCCCATGCGTAACAAGGTGTGAAAACCCTTCAAAGACTCCTTCCATCGCCCCGATCTCCTGTCGATTTCTTGTCGCGATGGGTGAGGCATATCCACCCTACAACAATCAAACACGTATCAGGTCAGCCAGTCACATTGCGTATCTGCTTGGAATTCAAGAGATGAAAGGTTCGCCCACGCCTCACAGTCCTTTCATCCTCCCTTGCTTTCGAGTTTCAGTTGTTGAAACCCTCCCCGATTACGCAAATCGGTTGCGAATAGGCACAATATGCATGAACATACCTAAACCTCAACATTCTGCTTTCAAAAGCAGGAAAGCAGTCAAGCTAACCTCTCTAGAGAATTCATGTCTGTCACGAGATTGCAGACACTTGTCTTTCTAGGAAGTAGCTTCTTTTTATCACATCAAGAGTTCCGCAGGAGTTGTACAAGAAGCGAGAAAGAGCTGAACGAGGGATCGAAGAGGACGAGTCACCTTGATTCCGAGATCGAAGAGAGCCTCTGCTGCCGCCGCTGCCACCCAGGGGTCTTCGTCCTTCAGTTGCCTGACAAGCCTCCTCACCTTGTCCTTCACTCGCTCCCTGCCATCCTCCTCCCCAGCCATGGCCATGCACCAAACCAACTCTATTTCCCTCTATTGCCACCCCCTCTAAGGTACGACCCAGACCACCCTACCCCTCTGACTTTTGAACGAGAGGGTGGATTGAAAACCTAGGGCTTATACCCTACCATTTACGTCGTTGTGGGAGATAAGACCACCGGTATTCTTACACCCACCCACCCGGTCATTTCAAATTCCTGTAGGATGATATCCAAATCGCTTTTACCCCTCGCAGCAGTCGCCCCCACCCCCACCCCCACCCCTTCTGATGTATAAGTTTTACAATCAATCTATCAATTATACAGGTAAACCCTTACCCACCCCACCTGATGGGGTAGGTAGAACGGGTAGGGTCTTGAGGCAGTACGACGCGAGGAGTCACAGCATGGCGGGCGGCGTCAAAGTCCTGCTGCTGCTCGCGATGGGCGAGTTGGGTGAGTGAGTTGTGCTTGCATGCAGGGTGAGAAGCGGTAGACAACAAGAAGATGCTGCCGATGATGATCACACAGTAGGCACTTGCAGAAGAGTGAAATCTGAAAATGAGTTGATGAAGTTGAAGAGTTGAAAAATGAACCAACGAGGCTAATACGAGTATGACGATGTAGAGTTACAAGGAAGGAAACTGATACATTGTGGAGAATCTGGAATGGAATTAGATGAGTAACGGCGGGAAGAACTAGAATCGAAAAACGCAGAATTTGTAGAATGAGGATACGACCACAAGAACTGTACATTCTTCTTTTAGTTGGGAACACGATCATACTGATTCGGAATGAGTCAATCTATGTCTAGACTCTGAATCTCTTTTTCGGCTTACGATTCTTTCATTAGCTCACTCGGATTTGTCCACGTACCGTTATGCCAAGATCACGTGGACTTCTTGCGAGCAAGGCTTCTATGATCCTCTCTTCCCTGATACTTGCAAAGACTCTTCAAGTCCGTTGGACATTGGAGTGACAGTAAGCGCAGCATGGGACATCCGAGATTTGAGTGAAACATCTATGATACTGCTCAGTGACGCGCTGCAAGCAAAGCAGAAGTTCTTGACTGACCCTGCTAGTGCAAAGCTCAGTTTGACTCGCGGAGACCCTATGGGCAAATATCGAAAGATAGGTTACCGGACGTTGGATGCAACATCTACCACAGATGTCGATTGTTCAAGAGATAAGAATTGCGATGCTACGAATTATTACTTGCGGATCGATCACCTCTCACCAGATGGAAACGTGATCTTCTGCCGCTTTTCCTTTACAGCTTCTCTTTCTCCTCAGGGTACAGTACATCTGGTAATTTGCTGGCTTGCTTGCGTCTGATTCTTTACTTTCTCACTGTGGTCTCTTTTAGCTTCAATTCGAAGGATGTTGCCGTCTCGATCGATACACATACGAGAACCTGAATCTGGCTGCATCGACGTCCAAATCCAATTTTGAAATCTCCGCGACAGTGATAACTGACGGGGTTGCTCCTCTCCAGACAAGATCACCTCAAATCAGTTCGCCATACCTTGTGGAGCTGACATCGACAACACCTATCTGCACTCCTCCCTCGTTTCCGATACAAGCCTTTCATCCTCTTGATCAGTACAAGGACAGCTTAGGTAATGTGTTCATTCACCGCTTCAAATCCTATTGATTTTTCCCTGCTTGCTTTGACAGCTTACACAAATTTTTTCTCTACTGCAAAGTTTGTATTGGATGCGAGCGGAAATTTACAATTTACTTCTTGCGAGTCCAATCCAGGCGATTTGTGGTGGGTCGCCAAAATAGAAGTGATGAGTGCAGCATCTTGTGGAGCAACTCCAGCAAACAAAGACAGATGCTCTAGTGCGATCATCGACTTCTTGATCCATGTCCAAGTGCTGCCAATTACTACCATGTACTCGTTGCCAGCCGTCGCAAACCCTGACTCCTTCTTGAGCCCCCGGACTACCAGAAATCAATATTTTTCCATCCAATGCAATACGGAGGATTTTGAATTTTCCAGCGTCAAAACGAGAACGCTAAGGATTGGATTTCGAAACCCTGCTATGCCTTCATCGAACAATAGTCTTGATTGGATATTTCAAAACAACGATTTTCCCAGCATTGGTATCTCCCCTGTAAAATGGGCAAACAATTATGGATACGTTGACTTGACATGGAGACCGCATTGTGAAGATCCGTCGCAGGTTGGTCTTTTCTTACTTTGCTTCACTGCCCGAGCAGCTGGATACACCTCTGTACCAAGTTTCTCGTCGTGTATTTATGTCAAAAGTTTGCCTCCTTTACCGAATCCTCCCCCCCAGATTGTCTATCCGCTTCAGCAAACGTGTTCTGCAGACTGCGTCAGTTGTTGTGGAGAACTCAACTGCACAATACCGAACAACGCGACCTGTTGTAGAAGGGCGCATGCTATCCGCGGAGCCAGTTTCCAGATGGACGTCAAGGCAATCACTCAGGACTACGTGCAGAGAGTTGATGTGAACTTCTCTTTTCCTGAGGCAGTGCTGCCTGTGCCAACAACTATCCAGAAGAAATGGGGTTGTGGTGATGTCTCCTTCGATCAGTGTACCTCTAATCCTTCCATCTCCAACGATGTAATGACGAAAACCCTTTTATTTGCAAGTTGCTCGGTTCTGATGCAGATACCGGTCAGGTTACAGTGAGATTCAGTTACGCACAAGGCCAGGACTCTATGACAGGAATTTACAAGATTTGCTATCAAGCTGTGCAGGTTTGTTTGTACCCCTTGGGTGCTAATTGTTAACACAGTACGGTCTAGGTTTCAGATCCGCTTGTGAACAATGAGCTCTGGGCTAGATTCTATGGAGGAAGTTACACTCAGAACAGCTGCCTTGTCTGCATCGCGTTGAGGATAGAAAGCGAACCTTTCTTTGTTGAGACCACGCTCTTGCAGCAAGGCTCGACGGACAACTCAGTAACAATCCCTCTAGCAGTAAGTCAGATCTTGCCCTCGAGAAACCCTTTAGGAAATCATTACAGGTTGGGCGGACACTTCGAATCAATCTCCTAGCTGCATACAACATGGGAGGCTCAACTGCTAGCTTAGACATCTTCCCATTATCCGAACCGGGTCTTCCAAGCGGAGGGGTCCTGTCGGCAACCAAGGTGGTTCGTTTCTTCCATATTTCGTGTATAAATGGAGTTCACAGCAAGTCAACTTGACTGGATCTGCTGTTCCTACTGCGTTTCAGCGTTCTTTCGACTTCACCCCTCATGTACTGACCTTTGCCTGCTTTTTGGTGTTTTGATACTGTAACAGGTTGGGCAACAAGCTCAGACGTTCTCCGTGTGTTTTGCAGCCAAGAGAACCGACATTGCTCTACAGACTCCACTGAACAGATGTTATATCATACAAGTGTATGAGGCAACTGTGTTCTGGAAAGTAGAGAAGGTGCAATTCGCGCCTCAAAGATTTTCGAATGAAGTTTGATGAGCAGGTTGGAACCAGCAATGTGATTGAGCTCAGATACCTGCGAGATACTGTGACTGTCGGCTGTCCGGTATCATACTTTCTGTACGCCAAGAGTCAGTTCTACAACATAGAACTTGAGCCAGACTTCAACTCAACCTGCGACGGATGTGCTTTGAACGAGACATACGTGGTGCCTTCCTGCTCGAGCGATCCGAGCCTAACTTGCTGCGGCAATGGCAAGTGCGATGGGTTCGAGACAGGCATCAGTTGCCCAGTAGACTGCAAGAATGACAACTTCGATCTCAAGCAGTTGGTCTTGGGAAATTCAGCGAACGAATACACGAGCTCAATCCAGTTCTCGTGGACTCCAAAGGCGGATATGAGAGGGCGGAAAGTATACTCCTGTCTGAGGGCAAAGGACGCAGTGAGCGGAACAGGAGCAATTTTTCAGAAGCTCACTCCATCGATTGCTCCGTCTTTCTGCTTTGTTTTTGATGTGGAGAAATGCAGCTTCTGTCTGAGCGGAGGGGCGACGTTTGAGCGGATCACTCGCACATTTCTCTTCAATCACGACTGGCTGCTGTTGTACAACAACAACCCCAACATCCCAAATCCGGACTCAGTTCCAGCTGAGACACGGCTTGTCATCGGTCCCACCTACACCGTCAAGCGGGGAGACACAGTGATGAGCATCGCAGGTGCGAGCGGCTGGAAGTGTTTGCGCCTTGTAACTCATTTGCACAGCGTGGGCGAAAACAACGGTGAAAGGCATTCTAGACCACAACCCTGACATGGCAGATCCTAACTTCCTTCCCCCGGGCTCCACAGTGTGCCTGTCGGTTTGCAGTCAAGCGGCCTCATATCAATGGTAAGAGGGTGAAACGCAGTGAGATGTAGGGGTGGAACATCTCCGCAGGTGTAACTTTATTGTTTGAGTTTGCGGCATGTACATAGAGAGAGAGCTGGTTCAAACGCTGCTAGTCCTCCTTCTCCTTCTCCTTCTCCTTGCCCTCCAGCACCTCAGCGAAAGCATCGAAGAGAGCTCCTACGGGTATGGAGTACAATCCAATCCCTGCCACCACCAAGCAGCACGCCAGCACCTGTCCGAGGGGAGAAAAGTCAACCTGTCCCCACTCGCCGCTGAGGAAGATAGCTGTAAAGTAGAGCGAGGAAGGAATGTTGTCAAACGCTCCACCTAAAGCTGGGTTTCCACGATCGAGGAGGTAGAAGCCATAGGCGGAACCGACCCAGATGATTAGAGCGAGGAAAGACGTTGCAATGAGAGTGTCCTTGGAGGCGCGGAAGACGTCGTCGATCAGCGTGAAAGCCTCAGTGTAGTGCTCCCATTGCAGCACCCTGAGCAAGCGGAGGAAGCGAGGAAGCGCAAAGTCATACGAAATGCCACAAGCTGCCCAGTACCACTCGAGGTAGAAGGGAAGGAAAGCGAACATGTCAGCTGTCCCAAAGAAGGAGGTCAAGTAGCCCATCCGTGAGAACCTGAGCATAAATCAGCCTCTCCTTTCAAAGGATCAGACTCACCCGGCCCTCCGATCATAAGGAGCAGCAATCACTCGCAGGACATACAAGACCGTAAAGAGCATCCCGCATACTCCCTCCAGCGAAGCGAAGAAGCCGTCACCGATCTGAACTCTCATCGCCTAATCGATTGCTCAGTGACGCTCGATGATCAAAAACAGACGCACTGGATCAGACTCAAGGATGATCAAGACAACATCGAAGCCGATGAAATAAAGCATGAGGTTGTCGAACCAGACACCTGTGTCATCGTCCGGGGACAGCATGATCTGAATCTTGGAGGCGAAGGAGCCGTCATTGAGGTAAACAGGATCTTCAGCCTGAGCAAACAAAATCAGGGTAGCTATAAGGATGTACGATAATTCAACGAGCCATGGGTGGAGAGGGCGCAAACGAGTAAGTGAGCTTGACAAGCTTAAAGAAGCAAGAGATAGCAAGGAGAAGAATGAAGAAGAGTGGAGAGCGATAAATGGGACCTTGGCTTCTCTATTCTCCTGAGATTTCATTCCTCTTCGTTTTCTCTGCTCTTTGTAAGCTGTAGGCTCGACAAGCATGAAGAGGATTACCTCTTTGAGAGCCACGTCTGTGAAGCCATTTGCAATGATTCCCGAGGGGATGCTTACGATTCCCACAGCAAACAAGCACATGAGGAAGCAAAGAAATTTCCCCGCGAGTGTGTAGTCGATAAGGGGATAGTCTCCAGAAAGATGTATCAACGTGTAGGACATGGCAGAAGGGACATCCTTGTAGCGTTTTGCCTGCATGAAAGTCAGCAGGCAAAGTCAGAGGCTTGACGACCTCTCACCATTGTCACTCCATTTTCAGTGGGATCCAGCAAATTGTTCTTCTCCGTCATCCACATCAACGTGCTAAACATAAGCCAGAAAACTGTCGCCGCAAAGCCTGTAACAGCAAGAGGAAGCGAATTTTCACGAAAGACGTCGTCGATAAGCGTGATAGACGGGATGTACCTGCAGCAAAGACTAAGGAACTTATCGCACGCACACAAACACTCTCGTACTTGTCCATCTTCAGCAGTCGGAGCAGACGGAGCATTCGCAAGGCCTCGTCATATTTGTCCACAAGTCCTCCCGGAAACAGGAGCGACCAGTAGTATGGGGCAATGGTGAGAAAATCTGTAGAATTTCAGAGGGATATGCAGGAAAATGCATCAACCGATAATGGCATAGAAGGAAAAGATGAATCGCATTCTAGGAAACCTCTTGCTGGAAAACAATGGATCTAGAGGTGCTGAAATAAGACGAAGGATGTATTCAATCGTGAAAATGCAGACGGAAATCTGATCATCAAAAGAAAACATCAAATATCAAATATTAAATGTCAAAAATGAACAATCAAGTTCAAACCAGCTCGATATGATCTAACAGATGTTTATGCTCCTTGCTGAAGTCTGGCAATGTTTCCATAGACTTTGAAGAAATAAATGGTCACAAAACACCAAAGAGATCAGAAAAAGAGAGCAAAAAGATGCATACCTGTTGGAAGACAGTGGCGAAAATAAGGTAGAAGAGAATCTGTTCAAAAATGCTTCCTAGCAATGTTCTCCCTTCTACAAATTGCCGAATAGGGAAAAGAAAGCTTTCTTCTTGGCTATGAGACTCTTGCTGCTGGCTGGCATCCTCGTCTTTCTTAGAGTATCTCTCTGTCGCCCACTCTTCGAAGCCGTTTCCAAGTATGCCTATGGGGATGGCAAACGTTCCAACAGCCAGCACTCCCATCACTCCAGATATGACTTTGCCAAGGGGCGAGTAATCGCAGAGCGGGACCTCACCACACAAATTGAGCAGCGTTGGCCACATGGCATCGGGGATAGAGGCATAGTAGTGCTTCCCGTCCGGCGCCACCAACTTGGGGTTGTTGCGCTCTAGCAGATACATGACAGAGGAGAAGAATATCCACAATACTGTTGCTGCAAAGCCGCTGACCGCCAACACATCTCGGTTGTTGAGAAGAATATCGTCGAAGATGGTGAAGACTTTCACATAAGATTCTAGCTTGAGCATCCGGAGGAGTCGGAGAGATCTGACGAACGAGATGTTCACCTCGAAGGGCCAGAGGTCAAACGTTGAGAGAAAGAATGGAAGAATAGCTGAAAGATCCACGATAGAGTAGAACGTTCCAAAGTACTTGATTCGCCCAAAGAAGCCGCTGTAATCGGGACGAACACCGACAGCATAGAATCTCAAGAAATAGTCCAGAGTGAAGACAATCACTGACACGTCTTCAATTCTATCAAACCATTTCATCAAACTTTCATACCGATGCATGTATTGCATCGAGTCCATCACAAAACCAAGAACATTGCACAAGATTACCACGATCATCGCCTTCTCATACATTCGCCCTGCATCGGTATAACCATAGAGAAATCTGAAAGCCTCAGATTGAATATCTCCGCACAACATTGGTTCAGAAACTATTTCAGTTTCATCATTCTTTTCCTGCTTCTTTTTCTTAGCCGCATGCTCCTCAAAGCCGTTTCCAAATATGCCCGTAAAGATTCCAAAGACGGCGCATGCTATTGCGGAGGTGAACACTGCAATCACTTTTCCTAATGCGGACCTGTCGTTGACCAGAGGGAACTCTCCGAATAAGTTACAAAGGGTGAAATACGAAGAGCTTATAGTAGATTTAGTAATCTGATGAGCAACAAAAGATTTTCACCTGGCGATGCTTGTGAAACGTCCATCCATCGCTGGATTGTTTCTTTCCGCCATCCAGTTTGCCCCTGACAAGATGATCCATACCTTTGAAGACTTTAAACAAAAGCAGAAAAACATTTGATTGCATGCTCACAGCTGATCCTACAAATCCTGATTTGAATATCAAGACCTTATTTTCGCGATAGATATCGTCAAAAACTGTGAACGCCTCCAGGTACCTTTCACCAAATCAATTTTTGGTGTCTTTCGTTTTGCAAACAGAAATCAGAATTGAAAGGAGTTGGTGAGACCTTCCTTCTAGACGCATCACTCGGAAGAGACGAAAGATCCTCAGAAACTGAGATGCTGGCAAGTCGATGTAAACCCCTTCGCCTTTGCAAGCAGCCTGATAACGAAGGTAACTGAGCGACTATCAGGATTGTACTCATACTCTTGTAATATACAGCGAGTAAAGCTGCAATTGAAGAATCAATGACTGTAACAGATACAAATGATCGTTAAAATTTAGAATCTTGCCTCGAAGTAGTAAGGAAGAATGCTTCCAAGGTCAACGAGGGAGTAGAAGGAGAAAGTCCAGCGCCTAGTGTTTGCATCAGCTCAGATACCATGGTGACCTTGTAATCTCACAATCGTGTCATGAAGACATCAGTTTTTCCACTGCATTGAAACTTAAGACACAAAGAACAAAAGAATTTGTTCCTCCTTGCCTTTTCACATGAGTCATAAGGTGTTCAGGATCATCGGCGGAGCTCCACCACCGCAACGCATATTCAACAGTGAAGAAGAAGACCTGTTTGTGGAGAGGTCAGCTCATGGATCGATCATACTATAGACTAGTGTTACTGACCGAAAAGGTTTCTAACGAATCAAAGAAATGATACACACTGGGTTCAAATCCTTCAACCTGCACGAAGGATCACATGTTTGCTTGCTTAAAGACCAATAACAAATATCATGTCGATCTTCTCGCATATTGGCTCAGCCATATAGTTTTTTTCATCATTGTTGAAGCTTTATCTGTGCTGCACTAGGACATAGCAAGAGATTTTTATTTTACCGAGTCAAGTATGAAGCACACAACGTTCAGAGTGATCAGCAAAATCGAAGGTACGACCTGTTTCAGAAAAATCAACAAGCAGATGCACTTTGATGGACATCAGCTCACAAAATATATTCCGTATTCATCTTTGGCATCCAGGAACTGATGAACACTGAAATATGCAGCATTAGAGCAATGAACATGAAAAATCATGACAACGGGTCCACTAAGGTCTAAACCAGGGGTCTCAGAAATGATTTCGAGTGAATCGTTTGAGATCACGAAAAATCAAATGAACAAACTAAAAGAAACTGGTAAACCAAAGAAATTGGTTCAGGATTGAAAAATCAATACCCACTGCACAAAGGTACGAATCCTTCACTGATGGGGCATAAGGGGCATAGCAATGGCAACACACAATGTTGCTTCTTCTCATTCGTTTTAAATCTCCAGAAGTCGATAAGAAATCTTTGAACACGAACCAAAAAGTGGACAAGATACTTAAGGAGGAAATCAGAAAACAAGGAACAAGCTCACCGATGCCGAAAGGATGCCATGACGTTCTGACAGAGGTCGTAAAAATCATTAGTCAACCATTTACCATTGGTAGTAGCAGTCGGTCAGAAGAGCAGTAATAGTACAGTAGTTAGACAATGATATTACGCAACAGATGAGGCATATCCAGGGTTTAGAGGGTTTAGGGTTTAGGGTTAATCGAATCAACCTCCACCTCACTGGCCAGAATCTATTTAACCCAAGATCCACCAAAGACTAAACCAACACTTCCTTTATTCACAGCAGTCACCTTCCCTTCAGTCCCTTGCAACCAAGTACAATGCACAGCGCGCAGTGGACACGTGTCCTCCTAACCCCCTCTTCTCCGCCTGACCCTCAGGCTCGTCGATTCCTTAATTCCAGACCTATGTCGAAACCCACTTCCATCTCGCTGAGCTTCGTCCACCAATGAGACGCAATACCCTGAACTTCTCGCCGTCTCCAAGAACTTATCCGAGTTCTTACACCCTCCCTGACGAAGTTAAGCGAGATTCTCAGCTCACCCTTTTCCAACATCATCTCCAAGCTGTTGCCCCCTTCCCTGGTCCTCCTTGCATCCTTGATCACCCCCTTCCAGCTCCATGCTCCTTCCTTCATCCTCATCTCATCCTCCGACCTGAAAATCCCTTCCAGCATCCTTCCAGCATCCCCATCTCATCCTCCAACCTGCATGCTCCCAGGCTGCATCCCAATCACCTCCTCCAAGCTCCAAGCTGCTTCCTGCACCCAGCTTCTCCTCCAAGCTCCAACCTGCTTCCTGCACCTAGCTCCTCCTCCAAGCTTCAACCTGCTTCCTGCACCCAGCTCCTCCGCCAAGCTCCAATCTGCTTCCTGCACCCAGCTCCTCCGCCAAGCTCCAACCTTCTTCCTGCACCTAGCTTCTCCCCCAAGCTCCCACCTGCTTCCTTCACCTCGCTCCATCCCTCTTTTACCTACACATCCTCCTTCATAGAAACCTCATCAGTAACATCAACACTCCTCCACCACCTGAACTTGAATGTGCGCACTGCACTTGTTCATCAGGCTCCCCCTCTGATCAGTCAGACTCCCCTGACACCTTTCTGATCATCCTGTCATCCTCCCCATCATTGTATTTCAAATCCCACTGTTTTCAATTGTCATCCATCTGACTTTCTCCATCCAAATTTTTCAACCCAATGATGTCCATCAATCATGACCAATGTTTTGTCCTAACTAACCTGCTCTACGGGCCCATCTAAAATCTCTATCTAACCGCGGTATGAAAGATCGATTTGGCGCCATTTTCACCTGAGAGCTCTTGATAAAAATCATTTGCATGCATTGTTCTTTTCGACCTCATGATCTTTCATTTGCCTTTCCCATCAATCATTTCTTTTGAATCATTTTTCGATTTCTCAATTTCTCAATTTCTCAACGGCCGATTAAATTTCGATTTCATTTCTGACGATCATGGGTCTTGTATTTGATCATGATGGAGGCGTCACCTAACCTGTTTGACTGAACCCAGAGTTTCCTTGAACAGTCTTCGGGAGAGCAAGCTTCATACCACGCCCAGCCAATCATCTGATTCTACTTCTCCATAGCAAACCTTCCTTCCAAGGTTCTCCCTCCCTGAATCAGAGATTGGTGTAGGCGTTTGCTCAATGGCACAAGCTGTACGAAGAACCTCATTGTGTACAAGCTGGGATAAATCCCACTGAAGTTCCAAGTTGCTCCCAAAGCGCTGTCTCCAGGCCTTCATCAGCATCGCGTGCGTCTCGTGCATCACCGTCTTCGTGCTAGCAGCCATCACGATCGCCATCACCTGCGGATCTTGTTCCTTGCGCTCCATTACCGGCACCAGCATCAGCGACGTCTTCCCTACCCACTCTGAGCCCCCCAGGTCGATCCTGCGGTCCAGCCCCCTCACCTCCTCCGCGTGCTCGCACACCCAGGGCTCTCCGTCTCGCTTCCCTAGCATCCAACCATGTCTTCCCGTGCAGGAAAAGGTGATCATAGAGACCTCGTCCTTGGAAGCATCGGACGAGATGCAGTACAGCAGCGGCTCCGCTTCCTCCTCTTCCCTGTGCACCAGGGCGATCTGCCATGCAGCGTCAGGGCGTGGGCGAGCAGCTCGCGCCATGTGCCTGCGCGATCTGAGCATCGAAGGCAGACATCCAGAACCTCGGGTCCTCCACCTGGGCAGCAAAGGAAGTCACGGACGCTGGGAGGCCCTCCGCTGCTCCTACCACACATCCTTGTTGGAAGAGAGTGACAGCGTGAGAAGCGATGCGGAGGACGAGCGCCAGTTGATCCTGCTTGACGTACAGCTGCTCGTTGTGATGCATCACGTTCCCCAGCAGCACCGCAAGCCACTCGGTCGTCTCCACGTCTGACTCGGAGAACCTCTCCGCGTTGCTCCCGATCGTCAGCAGCTGGACAACCGCGTCAACGTCGACGACATCGATATCAACAACAATGTCATCAAAATCAACTTCTACAACATCAACGACAACAACAAGTTCATCAAGGTTGTCAGGGACTAACCGCGCATGGAGTCGTGGAGTTGTCAAGGATGGGGACACAGAGGACTTCAGAGCGCGAGTGCTCAGACCCTCCCACCTCCAGGTCGAACGGGCCCAACGAGCCGTCGATGGTCTCCTCGTCCTTGACCTTCACTCACAGGATCAGCCGTAAGCCTCGCCCAGCTGAGCCCCACCTGGACCAAGCTCTTCTTTCTCAGCGCCTCAGCCGCTATCCCACCCTCTCTGACGTCAACGAACTTAACGCGCCCGCCGTCGCCGTCGGGGAACTTGCGGCGGAACGTCAGGAAGGGCCCGGGACTCTCCGACTACCTCGAGGAACTCGTTGGTCTGGGCATCCACCCACGCTAGATGCGCCGCGTGAGCCCCGATGATGGCGGGAAGCTTGGCGGCGATCTTGAGCGACATGGCGTGTCGCTGCATGCCGATGGTCTGCCAAGACATAAGACTATGTCACGTGAGACGATCGCCACCTGGTTGACGAGGTACAAGATCTGCACCTTCTTGTCGTGATCCTCTGCATCGGGTCAGGTTCGGGGGCTCGAGTAACCTCGTTCTCACGCTTGGAGGCGACGGGCTTGTCGGCATGTCTTGCCAGCTCCAGCACGACTCGACTCACGGGTGATGCCATCTTCTCGCTCGGGGCCTCAGGCTCCCGGGCATGCTCGTTGCTCGAGCTCTCAGACGGTCGCGCATGGTCGTCGGGTTGGGTCTGCGAGATGCTTCAGTATCGCCACGAGCTTCTCGTCCTCGTTTGCTACCTTCGCTCCTCCTCTCATCGCCGCATGCCCCGCAGCTCTGACCTCACGGCGAGGAGAAGCTGACGCAGCAAGAGAGGAGCGGGGGGTAGGCTTCTTCCTCGCGCTGGAGGGCTGTGAGGGGGGCTTGGGGTTTAGGCCTCTCTCGGTAGGGAGTTGGAAGCAAGGTTGTCGCTCGGGAGCGAGTCGAGTCGCCTGAGGAAGAAGTGTTGACTGCCCGTGAGCGACGGCTCGTCCTACGGGGGATGACAGGGCCTGGTCCAAGTCTGTTTGGCAGCCTTGAGATTTCATCCTCTTCGCGTATCCCTCCACGCTCTCTCCTCCTTCCTCCCCCTCCCAGCCCTTGTCGCGCGGGCTCGCCTGAAGTTTTCGGCTTGAGGGCTGCAGGTCACAGGAAGTGAGTGGAGCAGGGGAGAGGCTCCGACGTGCTCGCCTGCCGCCTCTGCCTCGCCTTGCTCATCCTCAGCCGAGTAAAGATCTCACTCCACAGGGCCCATCGCTCCATGCCGATCGACCTGAGCTCCTCCCATCAAATGAAACAAGTCCTGCCCCTGCCCCTGCCCCTGTCCTTGCTCCTGTTCCTTCTCCTGCTGCTGCTCCTGTTCCTGCCCCTGCCCCTGCCCCTGCCCCTGCCCCTGCCCCTGCCCCTGCCCCTGCCCCTGCCCCTACCCCTGTCCTTGCTCCTGCTGCTCCTGCTGCTCCTGCTGCTGCTCCTGCTGCTGCTGCTCCTGCTGCTGCTCCTGCTACTCACTTTTCTACAAGCAAAACGAAATCTTCGAGCTCGATATCTCCTATCAGCAGCGCCTCCACCTGAGAGTAAGGGAATGAATGGCAAGGAGGTACAAGGACGTCGGAGTACTCGCAGAAAGGCATGCGACTTGTGGAACTCCGGGTCTGCAGCGCGTCAGAGCGACGAGGCTGAGGAGCTTGAGCTCACTGAGATCTCCTGCGTGAAGTCGGGGCGATCTCAAGGCGTCTACAGGGAAGGCGTCAGCACAGAGTCGCAAGGAGGAACGAGCTGCCGCACAAGAGTTCGACTCGGAGGAGAGCCTGACGGAGGGAGGGAGGCGGGAGAGGAAACCAGGTCTCGCTTCCACCACATTCTTGTTCAGCTTGTGGTACATGACGTTCTCCCTCTCACCGCACCGCCTCCTCCTCCTCTCTCCCTCCTCCCCTTCGCCTGCTGCTAGCCATGGTGTTAGCAACGGACCGAAAAACGGTCAATGGCGGGGCGGGCCCGGGCAGGATCAAGTGGTTGGGAAAGAGAAGAGAGACGTTATCAGCTTATGTTAGAGTCAACAACAACGCTATGCGACTTCTGACATACACTTGTTGCAACCACACATACATGTCAATATGATGGGCCCCTTGCTTCTTACATACACCAGTCACGGCAGTCTCTACAACTACAGTCAGCACACAGTTGCGACAGAAATCATACTGCTTTGATTCTGTTAAAAAAGCTTTTCCCCCCATATCCTGCAACTGCGCCTCCCATGGCTGACTCCATTCCTCTGAACCAGCATGAACTCCACCCCTCGCGTAAAGTATGTCCAGATGCTCACTGAACGCCACTGATCTCAGCGTCATCATTCCAACAAACTCCTTGAGTTTTGAAATCTTCTCCAAAAAGAAAAGATCCAACTGCCTTCCACCTCGTTAACGGTAGAATCTTTGTAAACAAGTCTGCTGGCTGATATTTGGTAGACACTTTGACAGGAAGTAGCTCGCCCTCATCCACCATAAGCACCGCAAACTTGGCACGTAAGGCGATGTGTTTCAGTCTAGAATAAGCTCGTTTCTCGGTCAACAAACGAATACACGGCTCGTTATCCAGCAAGAGCAATGTCGGACGTTGCTGGCAAAAACCCAACTGTTGAAGTAAGCTGCGGTACATCTTGATATGCTTGGCAGCTACCGACGTCGCATAGATTTCTGCCTCTGACGATGAAAGTGATATGACTTTCTGTGCTTTCGAACCGTAAGAAATGACCCCTCCGTTCATCACGATAGCCCAACCTGATTGACTTCGGCGCGTCAGGACATCCGTCCCCCAGTCACTATCACTCGCAGCTACGAGTTCATTGTGAAACACCTCCTGATTGACAGATACACCTAGAATCCCTTCGGCTTACCCCCTTCTTTTTCTTCTTGCCAGAAGCACTCACTGGATTGCCGGAATCACCGTCATCAACGGGACTACCATACTGATCCGACACCGTCTTGGACAAACTTTGCAACTGCTCCACATAATCTCGAATCTGCCCGCTCTTCCTCCAACAAAATTTGGCATTCAGGAAAAGCAAAACGACCTGCCTTTTCCATTCCTCCGTCAACTCGCCATCCACATTCACACTCTTGTTCTTTTCCCATACAGTATGAAACTCACCACCAAAATTACCGAGTTGATCGAGTGGAAACTCTCGTATCAACGGGCCCAAACACAAGCCCAATCCTGTCCGATATCGATTCATTGCATTCTGAATCGGAAGCAGAAGTTCATCCAATTCCTCCTGTGACGTCACAGGAGGAAGGGTTTAGGGTTTAGGGTTTAGAGCGCCGGTTATTTCAGGCAAGCGCCGGTTATTTCAGGCGCAGCGCCGGTTATTTCAGGCACCATGGAGCGCCGGTTATTTCAGGCACCATAGAGCGCCGGTTATTTCAGGCACCATGGCTGCACGCGTGGTGTAGGGGAAGCTGCCAGGGCGCCAAGGAAGCTGCAAGCGAGAGGTTTGTATACTTCAAATAGCTTTCTAAGTATGGTTCTTCAGTATGATGAAAATGTTCGCAACCTGCTGTATCGGAGATCATGCCAATACACGCAGAGCGGACTTGTGGATGCCTCTGTCCTCGAAGCTGATCTCGTCGAGAGGGTGAAGAGCTTCGCGAAGCGTTATCCGAACAGCAGGACAGCCCAGGCTTGCAAGGCTGTGGAGGGATGCACCCCCGACGCTATCGCAGAAGCCATCCGCTCGACATGTCAGCAGGCACGACGTGAGCTTCTGCAAGAAGCGATGACTGGATGGAGTGACGCATCCAGAGAGTGGTTTATGCAGCAGATTGAAGAAGCCAAGAAGGAGAAGGTCGAGACATACACCGCCTCAGCAGGCAACGAGGTGACTTCCTTCATCTCCATGACTCTCCTGGGCATCTCCTCGGTGTATGTCAACCATGAAGAAAAGCTGAAGAAGAAATTTGAAGAGATCGGACTGATCGTAGACTCAGTGCAAGAGAGTAAAGCAATCATGTGGAAGGCTCCGTATAGACCCGAGATAGCGAGTGCTGAGGAGATCCCGGTGACTGTTTCCTTCCTGCGCAATGCACCAGCGGAGAAGCTCTGGCAGGGAAGAGAGGACTTCGCGATCGATGGTCGCAAGTTCACAGCTGTACATGTGAGCATCGTACACGATCGATCTTTCAAGATTCGAGCCAAGAGAGGACCCTGGGGCAAAGGGGGCAGCTTGGCAGAGCTGACTCACCTGCTAACCTTGGGCGGCATGACAACGGCTGAGATAGCTGCCGTCTATCGCTATCAGCTGCTGCGCCAGTCCCTTGCAGCGGTCCAACTCCAGCCGCTGGCAGGCATGCTGGTCGCTGGGGCGCCAGGACAGCAAGTCCACAAAGGCTTAGGTCAGAAAGGCTTCATCGCTGTAGGGGCCAACGTCATCTGGAGACAGAGGGAGGTGGAGTGGATCGTCTCCTCGAGCTGCCCAGAGGCGAATGATACAGCATTTCGAGCTTTCCGAGAGAGCGAAGCGATGGAGGGAGTACACCTGACTCTGTTCAGCGAGGACCCGAAGATCAGAGAGGCGCTCGCAGTCGAGTTGACAGCTGATCGCTTTGTGTCCAGAAATAAGTTGAAGAAGGCATCAAGGATGCAGAAGAAGGCAGGCGGCAAGGACGGCAAGGAGATCAAGATCATCATCAAGTCGACGGCGGCATCTGGTCGCTTCACGAGGAAGGAGATGGAGGGGCTGTGCAACGGCGGCAACACGTCTATCGCAAGAGTGTTGTATCCATGAGGATCCGGAACCTCGGATACTCGTCGGATACTCTGCCGGATATTCCCTATATAGGCGGACGCATCTCGTGCGGACGGCCTCCTGAATTTCCCCCACTTGCATGCACAGTGAGTGTGGGGGTTGTGCGTAGTTTACCTCCTAGTAAACTTAGAGACTTCTATTTCCTGCTTCTCAATCTTCTTCATCCTTACTTTACTCGTGTCGTTGACAATCTCTGTGTTGTGTATACAACATTCTGGAAGCGAAGTGGTTGATTCATGACCTCGAAACAAGGAAGAGGAGGAAAGAAACCTCAGCCGGAAAGGAGCCCTCAACCTCGATCTAAGCAATCAGGAGCATTTCAAACAGAAATTGCTGAAGAGAGTTCTGAGGAAGAAGTCGAATGGAGCGAGCGGCTGCAGCTGCAGCAGCAGCAGCTTTCTCCGAGTCAGACCAGTGGATCTTTGACTCAACCTTATAGGGATGGAGATGTACAACGTGAAGCGCTGTCTAGCGCGGATCAACGGGCCCGAAACAAGAGGGATACTCCCTTGCGAAGTATTCTGCGATCAGAGGAGGCAACTCAGCGAGCAGCCTCCCCTGCAACATCGGTACGTCTGCCAAGCTCGGAAAATTTTTCATCCGACCCCGTCATGTCCTCGCCAGTGGCGCAGGACCGAGCTCTTCTCCTTCTTCGTCGAATGTGTGCCCTCCTGGCTGACACCATGCAGGACGAGCGTTTCCACATGCTCGCCAATGCTGCCGACCGCATCTCGCACGGAAAGTTACCCTGCAAGATGCTAATGCTGATATCTATTCAGCTGAGGAATCAGCTAGCGCTGAATCCTCTGATCAGGAACCAGTCCTCTCCAATCGGACTCTCGTGAATGTGCTAACGAACTCCAAGAGTTTCAATTCCAGCCGCATTCCGATGTACAAAGGTTTTGCTGATCCCCGCTCTGTCGAAGAATTCCTTCGTCAGTGCAACCGCGAATTAATCGCTCAAGAGATCCCAACTCGCAAATGGGTGAAGAGCATCACGCCGTTGTTCACCAACGAAGTGATGGTGGTGGTAGAACGTAAGTACGGAAAGAGTCTCGAGGCCATCAACAAGCTTAAATGGGATGAATTTTCAACTCATCTAAGTTCGTGTCTAGCCCCGATGCGGCAAGCCAAGAATTATCAGACTCAGCTTGATCAGCTCAAGCAGCAGCCCAACGAATCCGCCTGGGCGTACTTGACTCGCGCCACGACACTCTTCGCAACGCTCGAATCGCAGGTAGGGTCAGCCATACTGTACTTCAACGATCAGCCACTCCGGAAATTCATCAAGGGATTTTCGCATACGCCGACGCGCACGTCTATCCACACATGGTTTACGATTTATCGCAGTCAGTACGGACACGGAGAAGACATGTTCTCTCGCCTAGTCACTTTCATCACAGTTCTTCTGGACGATGGTGAACCGCTAACAGTGTCTAAGCAGCCTAACTCAGCTGCTGCTAACGCTGCGCAGACCTCTTCGCACACGAAGGCCAAGGCCAACGGTGGGCAGAACAAGAAGAAGTCCAACGGTAAAGAAAACCAGCGCAAGCAGAAGTCCATCCGTTGTTTTTACTGTCAAGAACCGGGTCACATCAAGCCGGACTGCGAGCAGTACAAGCGCGAAGTCGCCCTCCAGCAGGAGCGCCATGAGAAACTCATGGCAACCCAGCATGAACAGCATGTTCAGCTTTTAGCTGCTCTTCAACCGCTCGCGACGCGTGCGGGAAACGAGTAGCGGCGGCAGGCAACGAGAGGGGAGCATCACTTGCTCCTCCTGCCGCTGGTCTTTGCCCCAGCCCTCTCTTACCAGGTAGCAGCGCTTTACCTCCTCATCGGAGCTCGCTAAGCCATTTCGTGCTGCCGCCTGATCGGAACGCGTCGTGCTCAACGGCCGCGTCCCTTCCTACGGGTCAACTACATGTTTGCCCCTGCTTAGCCCTCAGCCGTGGCGACGCCTCCGCGCCGCTTCAGCTCGCCTTACCCGATCTTATTCGGCTCCCCGTTAGCGTCAGCTCTTCCCACCAGACCGTTGCCCTGCTCGATCACGGCGCGACGATCAATATCATGTCTCAGCAGCTTTTTCAGCAGCTGGGCCTCTCCGAGACTCTGCTACAGCGTGATACGCAGTTCACCGTGCAAGTTGCGGACGACCGCCAAGTGCAAACCCTCGGCGCCGTCTCGCTCGCCTATCGCATCGGCCGCTTTTCAAGCAAAGATACGTTTCATATCTTGCCACGTTGTTCTCAACCCCTGATCTTGTCTCTCCAGTGGATACATCGCCACAACGCTGTATACGTTCCGCGGACCCGAGAAGTGTTCGTCGATTCCCCCAAAGCTCGACGCGCCCCTCCGATTAGCTTGCCAGTTCAGCATCAAGTGCCCTACAAGGACTCGGTCTTAGCCGTGACAACCGTCTCGCTCACCGATGCTCACGCTCTGCGTGTCGCCAATCCTAACGAGGAATGGTTCTTGTTGCACCTGCATGTCCCAACGACAGCTTCCGCCTCGGCATCTTCCGCCGACCCGGCAGTGGGCGCCCCCGCTCACCTTGCTCAAGCCCTCTCTGAGGAATTCGCCGACGTCCTCGTCGACGACCTGCCGCAAGGACTTCAGATCAACCGTCCCCCTCAGTTTGACGCTCACATTCAGCTCAAGCCAGGGACCTTGCCCATCAACTGCAGGCCATACCGCATCCCCCTTCATCTTGAAGGAGAACTCCAGGCTACCATCGCGTACATGCTCGAACACGACATCATCGAACCATCCAATAGTGAGTTTGCCTTTCCTGTGCTTTTCAGTCGACGTCCCAACGATCCACGCTCCCCAACTGATCCCAAAAGCTACCGCTTTTGCTGCGACCTTCGCCGCTTGAACCAAGTCGTCTTGAATCAGCAGACCGCCGCAACTCCTACCGTCGATGAGATGTTGGAAAAGATCGCCGACACAGTCCGTCAAGGCAAAGCCCGTCGCAAAACCGATGAGCAGCTATGCATCACTACGCTTGATTGTATCAAGAGTTTTTGGCAGGTACTCGTACGTGTTCCTGATCGCCGATATCTCGCGTTCATCACACCGATTGGTCACTACCAATACAAGCGCCTACCATTTGGATTCATCACTGCCAGCAGCATATTCCAAGGATTCATCCAGCAGGTCCTCCATGATCTACCCCACACGTTTGCATACATCGACGACATCGTCATCGCTACGTATTCCACCTGGGAAGCTCATGCCGATCACGTTCGCGCCGTGCTTCAACGCTGTCGCGAGCATCAGGTCTTCCTTAAGAGAGAGAAAGCTCAATTCTTTCGCACTAGTGTTGACTTCTTAGGTCACCGTGTCTCCGCCGACGGCGTGACGACCCAACACTCCAAGACGGCGGCTATCTCCGCGTGGCCGCTACCGACGACTACTAAACAAGTCAAGATGTTTCTTGGACTAGCTTCCTATTATCGAAAGTTCATCCGCAACTTCTCGACAATAGCAGCCCCTCTGACTGACCTTCTCCGCAAGGGCGCTCAGTTTCAGTGGACTGCAGCATGTCAAAGCGCGTTCGACAACCTCAAGCAAGCTCTGACGTCTCAGCCCCTCCTGCATCACTTCGACCCGTCCATTCCCACCGAAGTGCACTGCGACGCGTCCAACGTTGGAATAGGAGGCGTACTTCTACAGCAGCCTCCCAACGCCCCCGCCCGCGTCATCGGCTTCTACAGTCGTAAGTTGACTCCGACCGAACAACGATATCACGCGACCGAACGAGAGTTACTCGCAATCAAGGATACCATCCTTTTCTTCAAGTTCTACTTGATAGGGACTCCATTCAAGGTCTTTACTGATCATCAAGCTCTTACGTATTTCCAGACACAGAAAGACATCAACAGCAGATTGATTCGTTGGTATTGGAATCAATTCCTGACTCCTAGAGTCTGTGCACAGATGAATGACTAGTAGAACAGCTCAACAGCTGACTGATAAGTCCAAAGACCAAGACTCACAGATGATGTGCGCACGAAGACACCAATGACTTTCACAGCCAACCAAACACCTCAGATAACTCAGATCAACTTCCCAACAATCCCCAGCACTTTATTCCCAACACTCGTAGCAGCAAGACCAACCAAACAGCTTCCCTTCACACACCACCGCCTTACTTCCACCACTGTACGAGTGCTGCCTCTTCGACAGCCGGCGCCTCTTGATTCCTCCGGCGCCGCCTCAGCTTCCCCAGGCTCCAACCAACCGGATCTTCTAAGTCACAGACTAAGCTCCAGCCCACTAGCTTGGACCTGCAGGCTTCACTTGGTTCACAACCTGATTAGACGCATCCCTTGAACTTATCGCGTCTGAAAGAACTTCTGAGAGGTTTGTCAGAACCTGAGTTCTTACACCCTCCCTTTGGGAAGCAAGTCAGAAGTCTGCAACCTTCTCAGCTTGTCAAAATCATCTGCTTAACAGCTAAGCAGCTGTCCCTTGCGATGTCCTCCTTTCCAACGCTCGCTCAAGCTTTACAAGCTGACTTCCATGCTGCTCTCCTCTCCAAGGTCATCTTGCTGCTACCACTCCATCAACCGTTCTGCACAGGCTCATCCCCCATTTTGCATGCCTCCTGCGCTCCTCCTTCGCTTCAAGTGTGCACCCTGGTGCACCTGCGTTTCTCCTCCTGTGACACCTGCGCTCCTCCTCCGCTTGCGCTGCGGATGCAGTGCAGTCGCACCTCGCCAACAGTGCACCTGTGCTGCTCCTCCACCTGCGCTGCGGCTTCTCCCCACCATCGTAGGGCCTGCGCTGCTCCTCCAGCGCTTGCGCTTCAGCAGCACTCCTGCAGCACCTGCGCCGTCCTCCTCTAGCGCATCCTGATGCTCGTGCACTCAGCTTGTACCATCCGCATGCCACTAGAGACGCTCCTCATCCGCCTGCGCTGTCCGCATGCACCTGTGCTCCTCCTCATCTTCCATCATAAACTCTTCCTAGCTGCCTGCAGTGTCAGCTCAAGACTAAGTCCTGAACACATCTGCATCTTTCAAGTCAGACAGCTCCTCCTCCTCTTCAACCTGATCCTCATGATGGGATTGGTCATCATGTGACCTCTCTGAAGCGTGCACATTGAGCAATTGAATGAAGACGTCTCCACCCATTGATGATGCCAAGAATTTAGAATTCCAATCAAGCTCCAGAGATCAGGTTCAGAATTCTTGCAATTCCTTGATTGATCTCTGATTGTTTTGAACACAATTTTCTCGTTTCTAATCTATGGGCCCTTTCTATCCTATCTACCCCGGGGATCATTGTTTTGCCAAGGCACAATCATTTTTGACGTCAGCGCTTTCATTTCAACCACATGACTTATCGATCTCGACTCATCCGTCATTTCTTTCTCAATTTTCATTTTTGGCCATTCAATTTCATCGTTCACTACCGTCATGGGTTCCATAGATCAGGATGAGCGAGTTTCTAAGATACTAACCTAGAACAGATGTCTTGGTTGCAGCTAGCCACAGGCTTGAGGAAGACGTGTCTGTCTTTATCCTCCTTCCGATTCATCCGATTCCTTCACGTTCTCCATGAGAGTCTCCTCGGTGACATCACCCGAGACACCCTCCCTGAATCGGATAGAAGACGGAAGACTGACAATTCTCGAGCGACACGGACACGGTGGCAAGGGTCCGAGACACCCTCCCTGAATCGGAGAAAAGACGGAAGATAAAGCCTGGAAGCCACCGCAGCAGGATCGGTTGAATCTCCTTGTCGGAGACTGGAGCTCGGATCACCGTCAATCACACACGGGGCATACAACTTTGGCGACTGACGGCATGGGAACAGAGTAGCACTGTCCCCGACAGAAGCGCAGAGAGCATGACAGGCGAGCATCCTCAGAGCAGCATATCCGGTAAGGGGTCTCCGAAGAGAAATTCACCAAGGAGCCTCCACCGATTCAAAGGCAGAACTTTCGTCAGCAAATCACCAGGCTGATAAGAAGTATGAATCTTTTCTGGATAGAGCTCGTCCTTTTCTACCAAATCAACAGCATACTTCGTTCGAATATCAATGTGTTTGAGTCGACTATAACTTCGCTTGTCCCACAAAAGCCTCAGACATGGTTCATTGTCGATTAGCAAGAGAGTAGGACGAGTCTGCGTAAATCCCATCTGACCCAAGAGATTTCTATAAAGCTTGACTAGTTTCGCGCATGTGGTGGCAGCATAAATTTCAGCTTCTGAAGAACTCAGGGCAACAACCTTCTGCATTTTCGAACCAAAGACGACTACCCCACCATTCAGAACGATTCCATATCCGCTTTGACTCCGTCTCGTAATAATCTCGGTACCCCAACCAGCATCACTGAATGCAATCATCTCATTGACAAAACACTCCTGGTGGTAATATACTCCGTGACAATGGTATACGATCTGAACCTCCCGAGTAGTGTAAAGGTACTGTAGAAGATGAATTAAGGCATCCATATCACACTGCCGAGGAGCACGAGCAAAGCGACTAAGGACGCTCGTCGCGAATGCGATATCAACCCGCGTACAATTTGCCACGTAGAGAATGGACCCCAGAAGACTCTGATAAGTGCGGACTTCCTTCTTGTTCAACAACTTACCCTCCAAGTGATAAGTCTTGAGATAGTGACCAGGTAATACCGTTTTGACACCCCTGGCAACGATTTCAAAGCGTTCAACAATCTTTTCAATGAAATGCTGTTGTGACAAAGTTATCCGACCCTGATCGTCATTCTGTTCTATTTTAATGCCCAAGAAGGTACCTGTTGCCTCACTCCCCGAAAAGTCGAATACTGTGTTGAGCTTCTCAAGAAACTCAATCTTAACTGCTTCAGTTTGAGAGACAATGAGTAAGTCATCCACGAAGACAGTCAGAAGCAAGACGTCCCCCGCACAGTTGGAGTATCGGTAGATGATCTCATCATGTCCTATCCCACTTGCTCCCACCGTCTTCAACACCTGCGTGAACTTAAGATACCATCTCCTTGGTGCAATGCGAAGTCCATAGAGCGACTTCAAGACTTTGAGGAGGCACTCAGGAGGAAGACTCATGATATCTGGAGGAATCAAATACACAGGAACCTCCAAGTCACCATACAAGAAAGCAGCAGAGATATCCCTGAATGTGATTCTCCAACGGTTGCCTGCCGCGATGCTCAGCAAGAGCCGGATATTGTCCAACGATGTAGTCGGTGCAAACAATTCTTCAGATGAAGGAAGTAAGTTGCCCATGATAACTAGCCGCCCCTTTCGTTTCAAGATCTTGCCCTTCAAGTCTCGTTTTGAAGTATACACCCACAAGCCGCGAGCAAGGACAGAATGATTTGACTCCCTGTTTTTCTGATCACGCGTAACAACTTCCCAGACCCCACGACTTTCGATCTTCGCAATTTCCTCCTTTTCAGCCTGCTCCCAAAGATGCCGATCCGGACGACGTAACATCTCTGACCTTGTCTTGGGATCTGGTAACTTGTCAAAACTACTTTCGTTCTCCACATTTCCTGCATCGCAAGCCGCTGTCATAGCGTAATCTGCCTGATTCTCAGGCATTGCAGCTGGATTGTCACGGTCGGGAGACATCAGAGATAACAGGTCAGACGCCAGCTCCACCGCGTCCCATACGGGAGAGACCAACGCTAGATTCGCCACAAGAAGACGCGTATCCCTGAAAGTAGGGTCCACATTAGCACTGACCTGTGGGGCAGATGACACAGGATCGACATGCTGTAAACGAGTTTTGTACATCTCATCCCTCCATACTGGAACAAAACGCTGGGATGCTGGCTGAAGGCTTGTCCTGTCTTCCCCCCTGTCCCAAACATACAAGATCTCTTCAGATTCAGTCGACCCCTGCACAATATCTGTAACTTGCAGATACTGCGAAAATTGCTTGTGCTGGGAAAGTACAACCACTTCAGGCGAACCCCCAACTGTAGCTTCGACAACATCCATGATCTCATCCGCTGCACGATCAAGACAGGGTTTAAAAACTTTGGTATGGTCGGTCATATCACCAAAGACGTTCGGTGGAAAGCTGCACGAGTAATAATCTGCTAACATGCAGACCTCTGATATTGTCTCCCCACTTGTAAGCACCACCATTGCCTTCTGTTCGGTTTGTTCCAAAAACTTGATGTCAGGATCAGTGACAGACCGTAACACCCAGTAATTTTCGAGAGTTGGGAAAACAATCCGCGCGAGAAACTTTCCCTCCTTGAAAACCATCTGCAAAATTTTGCCTTGCTCTACTTGACCATTTACAAGAACTTCGACATCTCGATTGACATATTTGCTTTCCAAGACCCCTCGCTCCGCCTTGAAATCCCTCCGTGTTCTTCTGCCTGCTGGAGGAACTGGAGACATTGCACCGTCAGGCACATATTCGGTATCATCCCTCAACCGATGCTCTCCTGTATCCTCCACGGTTGATCTCCAGATGTCAGGCCTTGGACCGAGGAAGGTGGAAATTCCAATTGGAGGCGCTTGCTCGCGGAAACTTCACTTGCGTCAGGACCAGAGCCTCCCTGACAGTGTCGCTTCCTGCCAGACGTTGCAACTTCCTCAGGAATTTGCAATTCTGTTTCACTCGCATTTTCCGAGGAGTCTTCGTCGTAGTCAGATGCCACTGGTGCACAAGGTACTAGTTCCTTCAACAATTCATCCTCCACATTAGATGCCTGAAAACGTCGGCAACGTAATGGAAAATACAGCTCGTCAAACGTAAGATTATTCGTATGGACGATTCTATCATGCTCGATATCCCAAACCAAATACCCCACCTTATATCCAGAGAAAGCGCACGCGTTTCCCAGATTTAAACCATGAATTGCTGGATCATCCACCTTTGACGTGCGTAGTTCATTCTTGAAGAAGGTGCTGCACCCAAAAACCTTGAGCTTGCGATAGTCAAACTGCTCGGTTGTATATATCAAGTATGGTGAGGAATACCCTAGATTTCGTCCACTAGGCAGAATGTTGTACAGTAAAACTGCCTGCTGTACAGAATGCTCCCATTTGGTCCTTGGTACTCCGCTCTGACGTAGTAACGTCCGATGAATGGACATTACGCTTCTGATTCCACGTTCAGCGAACGCATTGTAGACCTGAGAGTACTCTGGAATTTTGTCATGTCGTATCCCATGATCAACGAAAAAGCTCTCCAGCTCCACAGAGCTGAATTCTGAACCGTTGTCAGATACAATCTTCTGTACCTTAGGACGAGAGCTGTCACGATCCTCTTGTAACAGTATTTCCTTGAGGATAGCAGCCGTCTGACTTTTCGTGCGCATAGGTCGTACTCGCACAAATCCGGAAAAGACGTCCACAATGATCAAGAAATATCTATAACCACCAGGCTCGGATTGTACAATCATGTCTTTCAAATCAATATGCCAGACTTGATTGACCTCTGATGCCCGCTCCTGTCGGAAATCCGACTGTCGATGGATCGGCCGTGAGACGAACTTTGCTATTCTACAGGTGTGACAAGGAGATTTCTTTAGGCGCCTGTCGTACGTGATATACTTCACCGAATCGGCTAGTAATTTTTGAATCTTTGCTTCCAGATGTCCGAGCCGAAGGTGCCAGATGGCCGATTCTGTCGCAGCTGACAATCGGGACTGCTCACACATGTTCTCCTCTGGCTTGAGAGTCACTAAACTTGATGGACCCCCACTGTAATTATCACCATTGCTCGTACCAGCGCAAGAGGTTGTACTGTTGCACGCCACACTAATCTTCCCATCTCCCATGAGAACCGTCTGCAAAAAGTACAACCTATCTCGTTGGAATACATCGATTTTCAATGCACCATCTTCTGAGCAAATGTAAGACTTTAGGGCACTCCTGGAGCCCCGTGATAACATGTGGTAGTCAGTCCCAAGAACATCATCCAAGCTAAGCAACGATATCGGGACAAGCGGGCATACGCGAACGTTGACAATAATCTCGTCCAGACAGGTGTTAGTTGTTGGACAAACCAGTTGCAGTCGTAATTTTCCAACCTTATCACAGACGACAGTACCTCCAGCGGTAAGCACCTGAAATTCAGGTCCAGCTTGGACATCAAACAACATAGACTCTTCCTTGACCATGGAGATATTAGCACCAGAGTCCAGCAAGAACGTATGGCCTCCAGCTCCTTCTTTCTCCTTTACCTGCAATGCAATTTCCTGCAATTCCTCGATGGTAGACGTGGAATCGAGACCAAATGTGAAATTTGCTTTCCACGCTCCTTGCCGTCGATTAGCCTGTGATGCAGATTCCGTTGCATTCTGGGCCGATGAGCGTTCAAATGGATTTGCAGGAACAGAAGATTTCTTTTCTGACTCATTCCGCTGGCCGTCTGCGTCAGCCTTCTGCTGGTGACTGTGTGAACTTGAAGAAGCATTCGCTGCCATGCGTTGAGCTGCCTGAATCAACGCTTCCCCCATCTTGCGCGTGGTTTCAGCGTCCACAACTCCCCCTGACAACAAATTCTGCAAGACAGATGACGGTTGTTCACTTTCAACCCCTCGAGGGTTAAACCGCTGATTTTTGTAGTTGCCATTATTTTGATTGTAGTTGTTGTTATTGTAGTTGTGGTTGTGATTGAAATTTCCATGACCTCGACCACCCTTCCAACCTTTGCCTCCATGTCCTTTCTGTCCACCCTGACCTCTTCCATAGCCTCCTTTAAAACTTCCTCTCCCTCCATTATGGTACCCATCCTGATTCCTCCTTCCCCTGCCACGGTAACCCGTATGGTTAGGTCCGCCGTCCCCCTCGCCTCCGCGGCCAGGGAAACCACCACGGTATGAGCTAGGGTCAAACGCCGCCTGATCTTGTCCCGTCCTACCAGGTCCTGAAGGAGCTTGACCAGAAGCCTGGTAAAACGTTGGGACGTTCCCGACCGGACCTTGGATAGGAAATGGATACATAGAGGCACGGTTGACCTTGAGCATAGAAATTGAAAAACGGGTCTTGGCTGGGAAACATGATACCTTGTGGATATGATGGAGGTATACTCCCACGAACTGGGTAATTACCATACCATTTGGGATCGACGTGAGAATTCTCTCCCGAATCCGCTTGACCACTGTTTTCGCCTGACCCCGAGGATCTCTTCTTGCCCACTGCAACTTCTCCGACAGCCTGCGGTTCATTCGGTACCAACGGTTCACTTGCCACAGTGATATTCACCACTGACACGTCTCCCTTCGCATCCATCGCGGGCGTCACGGTCGTAGTCGTCTTGCTTCTAGTTTTTAAGATGCGCCCCCAGTGGAATATTTCGTCGAGAGAAATCTTTTCTGGTCTCATATTACTCTTCTTCCAATTTCGCAATTCTCTATTCAATGCCAATGACTGCAACGATTCACAAGTCGATTCTTTACACCTGGCATGCAAGAGTTCAGCGATCTGGATCTCTAACGGCCCCATCCTTTGGTGTGCCCCCACAACACCTTGAATACTATCCTTGAGATTCTTAAACAGTAGCTTGATTTTGTCCACGTTCCTCCAGAAGGCTTCTTCAGACTCAAGTGGCTGTTTCGCTAGCGCTCTGAGCTGATCTCTCCCTTCGTCCTCAGTAAGCTCGATAAGCTCAGCTCCACTTCGTTGCTTTACATTCCAGCGTACCAGTGCCAAAGTTTTGAAGAATGCCAAAGGATAGTTGCCTCCTCCTGACATCTGCCACTCTATGTCGAAATCATCCTTTAGCTTAACTCGAAAATAACTGTTCGTGCTTACAAGTACCTCAGCAATATCTTCAAATAAGACTTCCACCTCCTGTCGATCAGCTGAGGATCTGAACAACCTCGGTGATATTTGGTACTTGTGTGGAGAGAAAACCACAGATGTATCGAGTGGATTACCCATCTCTCCATCCTCTGAAGCACCATCAATCACATCCTCGCTGGCTGCGATTGCCTCCTCGAATTTTCCTCGCAACTTCTTAAACTTCTCAAGAGCATCCTTGAATTTCTTCCCATTCTTCCAAATGTACCCAGCATGCAGAAACAACGCCGTGACCTGAATCTTCCACTCCAGCGAAGAGAATTTTTCTAGACCTTCTGGAGACGACTCCCACATTTCATGAAATTCTCCAACAAACGATCCAGTCTCGTCAATCGGAAACAAGTCCAACAGTTTTAAGAAACAAGCCCCAAGATTCGGACGAAAACGACTCATGGCACCTGAGAAAGGAAGGAACAGGTCCTCGAGTTTTTCCTTGGAGGTAACCTTCCCATGCTTCAGCTTGTCGACCTGAACATCACCATGGCTTCGTTTCAACTCCTCTTGCAGATCTGGCATGCTCATGATCGTCAACTTGGAGTTACCAATACCGTTCCAAAAAAAATGAGTAACAGCGTACAGTACAACAACCAGGAGCCTTAAAGAGCCTTCAAACTCGTTGTCAATTCGACGCACAAAGACCAAGAGCCCTTTAACTCGTTGTCCTTGGAATCTTATCGTAGAGTCTTTTTGTATTCCTTTGTTCGTGAATACAAAAAGAAAATTTTCTTTTTGTATTGGAATCAATTCCTGACTCCTAGAGTCTGTGCACAGATGAATGACTAGTAGAACAGCTCAACAGCTGACTGATAAGTCCAAAGACCAAGACTCACAGATGATGTGCGCACGAAGACACCAATGACTTTCACAGCCAACCAAACACCTCAGATAACTCAGATCAACTTCCCAACAATCCCCAGCACTTTATTCCCAACACTCGTAGCGGCAAGACCAACCAAACAGCTTCCCTTCACACACCACCGCCTTACTTCCACCACTGTACGAGTGCTGCCTCTTCGACAGCCGGCGCCTCTTGATTCCTCCGGCGCCGCCTCAGCTTCCCCAGGCTCCAACCAACCGGATCTTCTAAGTCACAGACTAAGCTCCAGCCCACTAGCTTGGACCTGCAGGCTTCACTTGGTTCACAACCTGATTAGACGCATCCCTTGAACTTATCGCGTCTGAAAGAACTTCTGAGAGGTTTGTCAGAACCTGAGTTCTTACACACCGTGTTGGACCGCCGGCCGCTCGGTCGGAACCGGACCGTCGGTCGGGCCGGGCCCCGGCCGGCCGGCCGCCAGGCTCAGTGGGACCCCGCGGCGGCGAACTTCGGAAACCGTCGTGACCGTGTGAACCGGGCCGTTTGGAACTCCGAACGGTCCGACCGTCGTGACACCGTGACGGACTCGGCGGATCGGACCGGCCGCTGCCACACATGCCAGTGACACCGCCGAGTCGGCCCGGGGGCCGGGCCCACTGAGTGGCAACGGCGTCCGAAGTTCAGCAGTTCAATGTGACTCTCAGTGCGCCGGGGTGTCACGGCCCCCCGGCATGCCCGGCCGGCGACTCGCCGGTCGCCGCCCGGCGCGGCCGCCGTGTCAGGCTCACTGCCGGGACGGTCCAGCGGCTCCCGGTTGAAAGTTCAGTCGGCGCGGCATGAAACCGTTCGACTCGTCACGTGCGGCGGCCGCCACCACTCTTCCCAGAGTCCGGCCCGGGCCGGAGAGTCTGCCGCGCGGCTCAGTGAAGCCCCGCGTGCCGCGTGCCGGGCCCCGGGGCCGCTCAGTCACTGAGTCACGGTTCCAGCCTGGCCGCCGCCCGGCGCCCGGCCGCTCCGACGCGTGAATCGCGGCGCGGCGGCGCGGCGGCCAGGCGAGCCTCGACCCGATCATCGCCGAGTCGGCCGGGCGGATCGCCGGCCCATTGTCTGTTTCGTCCGTTATATCCGTTACAAAACCAGGGTCGGCTTAGAGAATTTTACCATGGCCTCCAGGTATACCTCCGCTCTCCCTCCATGCTGCTTCCACGAGCTCGACTTTTCTCCCTCCTGCTTCCTCTTCCAATCTTCATCTCTCCTTTTCGTCGTCTACTACCCCCCCTCGACCATCCTATCACGTTGCTCTTTCCTGCTCCATCCTTCCACTCTACTGCTTCTCCTGTATGTTTTGTTTCATCGCCCCCTCCCTCCCCTTCCTCAACCAACTCACCCCCAGCAGTACTTCTCTCTATCAACTTTTACTTTGCTCTTACCTCCTTTCTACCATCTTCCTTCCGCTTCCCTCTTCCCTTTTCTTCTCGTCTCTACTATGTCAATCCACGTCATTACTTTCCTGTTCTTACTTTTCCACCAACTTCAAGCTGTGTTGCATGTGTTTAGTTCAATCTTGTATCTTCATTCGTTCGTTTTGTCTCCTCTTCCCATTTCAAATTTGCCACCTGTCTTGTCTTCCTATCGGCCTTCCTCTCTCCCTGCTGCTCCTCGCGCTGCCCCAGACCCTCCACGCTTTCCTTCACCTTGTTGCTCTGTTTGCAAGCCTGGGTCTGAGTGATCATGCGTGCAAATGCTCTTGTTGTCTCATAACCAACTAGTTATGTGCATGTGCTGTGAATGGTTTCGGCCGCAGCTTCTCTTGTCAATGTATCTATTGGTTCCCTCTTGTGAATCATGCGCTGCTCTCGTATCCATCACAGAAGGCTATCCGAGAACAGCTTAGAGGGCAAGGAAAGGATTGAAGGAATGCAAGGAAGGATAGCTTGAGAGGGGGGGAGGGTGGAGGATGCAGTGGAAGGGGGCTGTATTTGGGAAGCAGAGATGAAACAGCAGCCGCTGCTGAACAAACTGCTTAACAAGAAGCAGCCGTGTTGCTGACTTACTCCCCCTCCTTTGCGCAGTCGCTCAGGCGTCTCGGGGCTTCTGCGCATGACAGGTCTGATGTCGTTTGCAATGGCAACCGGGTCTTACATCACCAACAGCGCGCATATCATCAAAGGAAGCATGCTCAACGCCGATCAAGCCCGATGCCGCTGAGCTGCGAAAGGTTGATGAGGATGACTTGGAGTCGAGGCTGCTGACTTGAGGGATGTCAGACCGTGGAAGACTGCGACGAAGCGCTGGTGCTGCTCCTGCACGAGCGAGCTCGAGCGCTAGAGACTGTTAGATCCCCAGCAGCGCTAGAGACGAGCTTCCTCTCACTGTTGCTGCAGCTGTGGAGTCTGGAGGGACCGGCGGATGGGATTCCCTCAGCCGAGTTGAGTCCGAGCGAGATGGATCGGGTCAAACAGGCGCACAGCTGCTGCAAGGAGGAGGGTCGCAGCTCCTTGAGCGACTCCGCCATTGTCTCTGTGTTCCAGGCGAGCTCGTGGACCTCCTGTGCCTCGAGCTCCAGGCTGATCTCCCAGCAGGAGTTGAGCAGGGTGTGCTCGCAGATCAGAGACTCGGTCGCTTACTTGGGCCCTCCGGCCACCTTCACCCATCAGGTTTTCCTCCTTCTCAGCTCGTGTCCTCCTGGTCATGTCGCCTCAGGCTGCAAGGAGTCGCTTCGGGTTGAACGCGATCTACCTGCAGGCAAGAGCTCCCTTGTCCTGATGCCAGGGTGACCGGAGGAGCAGTGTGACAGGATACCCGACGTGTTCCAGGCCGTCGAGAGGGGGAAGGCAAGTGGTCGAGCTCCTTTGCATCTTCCGCTCATGCCTTGCAGGTTGGGTTTGGCGTCGCTCCCGTGGAGAACAGCACGGAGGGAGCCATTTCGCAGACCCTTGACCTGCTTGCTACCACTGAGCTCCAAGTGGTCGCCGAAGTCTGTCTTGACATCAGGCACAACATGCTCTCCAACGCCGACCTCCATAGGATACAGCGAGTTTTCAGCCACCCGCAGGCCCTCGCCCAGTGCAGGGGTGGCTTCAGGTTGCTGCTTTTGCCAGTTATCACCTGCTCCTCCCCTTCTCCTCCTTCTCCCCTCTCCACCCCCCTCTCCACCCCCTTCTTCATCCCCCTTCTCCATCCCCTCCTCTCCCCTCGCAGCTCCATCCTTGGTCCGGCTCAAGTTCAGCAGGCGAACCTTCCTGGTGCAGAAATCATCGCCGAGAGCAGCACAGCGCGGGCAGCGCAGCTAGCGGCGCAGGCGAAGGTGCAGGAGGAGCTGGTGAGGTTTTCAGTGGAGGTGACTGGAGTGCAGCCGGAGGAAGGGATTGCTGCCATTTCCTCCCTCTTGGCGTCGGAGGTCTCGTGGTTGGACAAGGAGGCTGGTTGGTAACGCGGCTTCCAGCTCTATGACCTTCCAGTCAAGGCGACTTCCATCCAGGACCTCTCAAACAACATGTCAGATGCTCGTCCTCCCTCCTCCCTCCCTCGACCTTGTGCCCCATGGGCTCTTTCCTCCCCCAACCTTCCCCTCATCCCCCTGTCTGCTTTCCTCGACCTCATTGCTGGTCCTGCGCCTTGTCTCTCCCTCCGCCTCTTTGCGCTTCCTCTCTCATCGCAGACACCTCAGGACGCGCTTCGTCGTTGTGCGGCAACAAAGTCCAGGTGAGCTCGGGCGCTGCCAGCGCGATAGCGACAAGGTTGACGATGAGCAGGGGGGATGCCGGACACTCAGCCGACCGGGGATGACAAGACCATGCTTGTCCTGTGCATGGCGGATAGGTAGCGCATGCTGAGCTCGCGACGGCTCAAGCTCATTCGCTTGTAGGGTTGGCGCACTTCACGACGTCCTGCATGCCTTCCAGCAACGATCCGTCAACCTGGCGAGGATAGAGTCCCGTCCGTCCAAGAGCAAAGTGACCCATCTCCTCTGCTGTCTTCCCCCACCTTCACCTCCTATCCTTCCCTTCCCTCCCCTTGTGCATGCTCAGAGGTCCCGACACATGTAGCATGATGCGTGCGAGGACTAACGGCACCATCAGGCGTGGGAGTACATCTTCTTTGTGGACATGCATGGACACTACAAGGTCAGATCGTTTCATTCATCTCCGATTCATCTTCTAATTTTCATGTGACAGGATGAGAACATTCAGGGAGTTTTGCTTGACCTCAAACAGCAGTGTTCTTTTGTTCGGTAAGTACAAAAATCCTTCCCCTGTCACACTCACTCCTTTCCACAGCGTTTTGGGCTCTTTCCCCTTCATCCGTCAGCCATCGGCTCATACTTCACGCAAGACTTAACATCGTCCAGAGCTATGATGTGAGAGTGAAACAACGCGATGTTACGGCTATGAGTGACAAGACAACAACAATATCAAGTATTGTACACATTCATTGAAATCTGAATGACAACATACAAACTGCTATCGACACAACAACTTGCATGCGCAGCGCGAGTTCAGGTGCGGACAGCACGAGAGGGATGCTGCCAATGAGCATCGCAGCTATCAAGATGCCACGCGTCGAGTTTCAGCCTAGCAACTTCCGGACATTGTTTGTCTTGCAAGCAAGGCTCTGATATGTCCTTGACAACCACCGTGAGCATGCCATGTCGAGCCATGTCAAGAAAGCCACTCTTGTGGCTGTAAGTCTGGGACAGGATGCGGCAGATCATGCTCTCGTTCACTCGCGTGAACTTCCCTTGTTCATCTCGATCCATGACATCCTCCTCCAGGACTGCCAGGCAAATGATGTTGCAATTCTCCTCAGTGAGCAAAAGCATGGTTTATTCGTCGATGGCGGATGCACAGGGAATCTGTTCGTTTGAATTGGAGCTCAACAAGAAAGTACGATTCAGACGTCAAGCTCGATGGGAGTCTGCAGGTACAGTTGCAGCCACAAACTCAAACCTGGACGTGCCCAACGAGATCAACCAAGAGGGGAAGCGAGCTTGGGAGGAGCAAGAGGGGAGGGAGGGTTGAGAGAGGAGGTAACAACAGCAAGACTTGAGCTATGGAAGGGGAACTAGCGCAATGGCAGGCTGTTTGTTCACTGACCACCAGGAGGCGGCAAGGAGGGGCAGGGAGGACAAGCAGGGGCAGCACAGGAGGGGTATAAGTCACCGTCTGAATCGGGGTGGGGTGGTAGGATGAATCAAGAATGGCCAGGTAGGGGGGTACTTATGGTAGGAGATAGGGGTGGGTCCATTTGATTGTTTCGTCTGGTTCGGTGGGGTCCTTTGTAAAACAATTGTAGAAGTAAACACAAGTGCCCGCCCACCCACCCCTACCACATACCCCTGTTTCCCACTCTAGCCTGCACTACCCCTCGTTTTCCCTGTCCTTACCCCTCCTACATCCCTTGTCTAGTGCCTGCAGTCGTATAGCAAAGTCCCAGGATACCCCACCCCCTACCCCTATGTCTACCACCCACCGCTGCAACAATTCTTATAATGACCCCACCGTTTCTCAATTGAAATCAATATTCCCACCCAGCCATTAGTACCCCTACCTACCCTTGTAGTCGCAATGTTCCCCCAAGGTCTTTTTGACCCCGGGCGGTCCCCACCCCCACCCCTATCTTTCATATGTACCCGTGTGGTGGAGATCAGTCCCAACCTCGCTCCCGATGGGGGTTCCATTTATCGGCCTCATCAGAGATACGATCTCGTATGGGGGGTAGGTCAGGATTGGGGAATGTGGAGAAGTCGGGGTGGGTCATTGGGAGGAAATTGATGGGTGGGTGTTCCAACTATTGAAAATGAAAGTGGGTAGGTGGTGAACATATCTGAAAGGTATAGTTTGACAGGGGTGGGTGGTTTGGGAGGGACCTGATGGGTGGGGTACTGGAGGGATCTGATGAGGGTAGGGTTATAGTTGGGTTACGACTGATGGGGAATGTTGGGAGGCGAAGATTATTATAACATTTTACACAGAATATTTCAAATCATGCAAGGATTTATTTTCAAATTTCCTGTATTGTTTTGAAATATTAGACTTGGTAAGTCCGCTAATCCCCTCAGATCGACGCTTTACTACCCCACCCCTGAATTTTCCAAGAATTTCATCTAGCAAGCACCCCTGCTAAATTTCAGTATCCGCCCTACTACCCCCCATTCCAGCAGGATTTCACCCCACCCTCTGTGTTCAGGAACCCCAGGTCCCCGACAACATGAGGACGGTGACGCTGGTGGTGCAGGCATAGTAGGAGGGAAGAGATTGAGCTCAATGAAGACAGAGTCTTGAGACATGAAAGTTGTTATGCGTCTTGTACTAAGGAAGCGAGCATACAATAAGACAAGGATGGCATAGCGAGTAGAAGTCACTATCATGCGACATTGAGCGGATTCGAGATAGGCAGGAATATTCTGGACAGGAAAGGGATGTAACAGATGAGTCTTTTCGTCGTCGATCATTTGATGAGGAAGTAATGAGGTGAAATTGTATATTCTTTTGCTCTATTGGTCAGTAGAACAACGGTCAATAGAGCAAGCCTGATCGATTTCTTGCTCCGCAGCAGTGTAGTTTCAACTGCTGAAAGGCAGCAGAACCGGAAAGACAACATATCTGTGAGAAGATGCGGCATTGACTTCAACGGATGTTTTCAGGGCTGGCATGCTGAACGGCATCCCCAGGTCCTGCCACCTGTTGGTCGCCTTGCTCTTGTCGGTGGGGATGGAGGCAGCGGTCGCGTTCAACCCTCCTCTGAGCTCGATGCTGAACCGAAGGGAGGCGATTTCTGACCTCGTTACCAAGACTCTCCAGTACACTGGGATCACTCAGATCCCTATCTTGACCGGCAGGCAGACAGGTGAGGAGGAGGAGGAGGAGGAGTCCGTGTGTGTTTGACTGTTAATTCCCACGGCAGCGGCCCCAATGCGCAACCTGGTTGTCTTTGACTTCGATCACACCCTGATCGGGGTTGACTCGGATGAGCATGTGCTCGGGCTATCGTCCGACAAGGATGCGGCCAAGAGGAGGTTGGCAGAGGCGGGGGCAGCCAAGAGGTGGTGCGAAGGGTTCGCATCGGAGCTCGAGTGCTTGCAACGCGAAGGAGTGACCATGGATAGGATCAAGGAGGCGCTCGTGGAGATCAAAGTCGACGAGGAGCTGAAGGAGACCATTCACAGACTGGGAAACTTGGACGGGGTTGAGCTCAGGATCTTGTCGGATGCCAACAACTGGTTCATCTCCACCGTTCTGCAGTCTAACGGGCTGGACAAGTACATTACAAAGATCGTCAGCAACGTGGCTGAGGTGGACGGAGGGTTCCTGCATGTCAAGCCCTACCACACCTCCCCGCATCCTGAGGGCTCTTCCTCACCCGCCAACCTCTGCAAGGGCCGGGTGATGCGATCGTGGCTGGACGAGGTCCGCTGGGACCAGGTTGTCTACTGCGGGGACGGGCCTGGAGACTTTGAAGGAGCGGTGAATGTTCCGCTGAACGGAAAGATTCTTGCAAGGAAGGACTGGCCTTTGCATCGGCTGCTGGAGAGGAGCAAGGTGAGAGTTGGAGTCCTGGTGGAGTGAGCGGTTGACTTTGAGTGGCTAGGAGGTCAAGATGGCTCAGGTTTTGCCCTGGCAAGATCACAAGGAGCTTGCTCGTCTCCTCTCCAAGAACGTGGAGATGCCTGTGCTTGCCATGCAGCGGAAGCAGTGGGACCTGGCGGGCTCGAGGAGTTTGAGATGGCATGAGGAAGGAAAGGCCGTGCGAGTGATGACGTGAGGAGGAGTGAGTTATTCTTTAATGTACGCATATTTCAGATTTAGAAGAGATGAGGGAGAATGAGTGATCGGCATGTGATCGCGCCGTCGGCCTTGGCGAACTCGGAGTTCTCTACTCCCACTATGTCTTGTCGCTTCACCCCAGCCATCTCTGCCAGCTTCTGCATCTCTGGCAGGAGCTCGCAGCCCTTGGACACGAGCAGGGCATCTCCAACACGCAGCACGTTGGTTGCCTCATGCACTGACATCCTGCCAGCAAAGTCACCCGGGTCGGCAAGGCGGAGAGTACCGGTGCATGCTGTAACCGTGGGTCGCTCCGATCAGTCTCTCCACCTCCTGCACGAAGTGGTCCCCCCCGACAGAGTCGTCGAAGGCGATCTGATCGTTTCCTGCAAAGGTGGCAAGGGACTTCAGGTGCAGGTCGTCCTTCACTTGGATCGCATGGATACTCTTCGCCCCCTCTGCAAACTCGCTCGCAAAATGTTTGCGTAGGAACTCGAATCCTGCCGAGCAAGTCACATGGAGCGAAGTAAGAGGAAGAGATAACAGCTTACCGGCTTCATTGGTTCGCGAGGATATCCCAACGAAACAATGTCTCCCTGTGAACAGCACGTCTCCTCCATCCAGGGTAACGTCCTCGTTCGATTCTTCCGCCATGCTCACAACGCTGTAGGCGCTCTTGAACCTATATATTCATCAGTGCGATTCTAACATCAGCATCCTTGGTTCACCTGGATATCTCTGACTTGATCGTGAGCTCCACATCTTTAGTCTCCTGCTCACCTCGTATCTCACCGATCACGCTATCTCGCACGCTCACATTGAAGGGGCATGCATGGAAGTGAGGCTAACCTCTCGACGGCTTCTTGCGCCTGGCCGGGTAAGGAGAATCTTCTTTCCAACAGCAACAGCAGTGTCTTCGATGAAGCAGCAGTCCGGGAGGTCGTCTGCAGCAGTCCGTCAACGGCGCCATCACAAACCTCTCCACCAGCCTCACCTCTTGCTGGGACGTGTATGACAGACCTCACCCGCTGGGCGATGGCGTCGACATACTTCCTGTGCTGCTCTACAGCGATCGAGTACACCGGAGCATCTCCTCCTCTTCTGATCGCCCTCGCCATTCCCGCCGATACCCCCCGAACCACCGCTGCCATTCTTATCCGGCCCTCATTCAGCAACAAAAATTTTCCGTTACAGACCCGGTTTGCGGACGTTACGAAATGTGAGTTAGCAGTCCACGTCGACGATGCACGATGCGGCGGATCCGTAGAGTAGAAGAGAAGGAGGAGGAGGACAGAGAGGAGAGAGGAGAGAGGAGAGAGGAGAGAGGAGAGAGGAGAGAGGAGAGAGGAGAGGAGAGAGAGAGAGCAGAAGGATGAGGAAGAGGAGGAGGACTGCGTAGAAAAGAAAGAGGAGAAGGAGCAGAGAAAAGAGAGCAGATAAGAATGGAGGAGGGTGAGAAGAAGCTAGCCGGAGAAGGATGAGAAGGTTGTGATCTGTAAGAAAGGGGGGATGAGCAAAGGCGCGAGAGCATGCAACATAGCGGCGACGGATCATGACAGCGAGGAAGTTAAAGCCGGATTAGATCATGCTGGAGCATGAAATGAGAAGGAGATGATAATCAGCAGAACTTGATGAAAAACAAACGATCCAGTCGAGTTGATGTCGTGTTTGCAGAATGGTCAGAGCTCAAGAGGAATCGAATCGACCTCCTATGGTAAGCTCTCGTTTGTTCTTGTGGGAAGGGGGAGGAGGGAGGGAGGGGGGCTCTTGATGTTGGCTGAATGGGTTGAACAGTTCGAGCAAATGGAAAGTGCCGACCTTGGCAGTTTTGAGTCCACAAGGAAGACGATGAGGTGAAGATGAAGTTGACGAGGAGAATGAAAGCATGATAACAATGGGTGGGAGGGGGGGAGGTGTCGAGAAGCTGTTGTGAAGGGGAGGAAGATGTGAAAGAAAGGTGACGGTCGAGGAAGAAGATGGCAAGGTGTAGATGATAGTGGTGATAACAATGACGATCATGACGATGGTAATATTGCCTTCCTGCTCACTAGTATTTCAGGGTCTGCACATGTGTGGGAGTAGCCATGTGTGTCCTCGTGGTGCTAGCAAGCATCATGCTCTGGGATAACGTGGGGATGGGGCCGAAGAGCAAAGGGTATCAGATCAGGGAGACGACAATGTCCGCCGCCCCCCGGCCTGTGAGGGAGTGGAAGAGCAGAATCCGACAAGCAGCAACAGCCAAGAAGATGCAGGAGAGGAAGGTCAAACGCATCTTAGCTCAGAGAGCGCTGGACCTCTCAGAGCAGGCGGCCATCGCTGACGTGGCCAACACGTACGCTCCTCAGAGCTGGTTCGCTAGTCACAAGAGGCCGGAGCGAGGTGTGTGCTCCTGGTTGTCGTTGTTCCGCTCCTTCTCGTGCATTCCTCTCGCTGCTCCCTACCTCCTCTGCTTGCCTGTCAGCTTGTTTCTCCTCCTCATTTCTTGCTCTCAGCCGCCATCCTCGCCGTCACTCGCAACCCCCGTGAAGGAGATAAGATTGTGGATCAAGTGGAAGGGGAAATGCTGGACACACACTACAAGGGACAGCGGAACAGCGTCGCGCAGGGAGTGAAGGATCTGCTGCCAGGGATGAGCAGGAGGAGGAGGAACGAGATTATCGAGCCGCTTGTGGAAGCAGGCACACAGCGCGCGCTCCACCGGCTGTCCCTGGAGGTACCTGCTACCTCATTGTGACTTGTTTCTTTCCTCATCATGCTGCAAGGCCGGGAAGGGATGGGTGGACCGTGGGCTGGGAGAGAGGAAGTTGCACTCCGGGTGGATCACAGATCAGGTCAAGAGCGCCATCGTCAAGCCGGGGGAGCGAGAGAGGAGGGTGCGAACGAGCCACGAGCATGCTCATCAAGTCAGACCGTCGAGGCAGCGATCGGGAAGCATGCATCTCCCAGGTACGACAAGAGGAGAGGGGGTTGGAGGGGAGGAAAGGGGAGATGTGAGGTTGTTTGGATTCGACGCGCTCAAAGCTTTCCTGTAGGGCTAGGGGACGTCAAGAGTGCTCAAGAAGCCGCGAAGGCGTTGGAGCATCTTGCCCGCAAGGTACCAGCCTGTGCTGCATCCTCCCTCACGACCTCCCTGCCTCTGACTGGAACTGCAGCGATCAGGCAGCAGCCGTGGAAGGAGCGACGAGGATGCTCAGAGGGATGACCAAGGGCAAGAGGACAACGGGCATGACATGGGGCTGGACCATCCCAAGCACACGCTGCACGCGGCCTTGAGCAAGAGAGGCCTGTCTGAGCGGGAAGGACTGGACCTTCATCAGGCGCTGGAGCGGAGGAGAGGTAGCAAGCTGCCTTGCTCGCACAGACCTGACGCGTGTGTTGTAGGCCAAAGGGTTCGCAGTGACGACGATGATCAAGGGGGCGACAGGGGGGATGACGAAGGGAGGAGGCAGGACCAGAAGTACATTCGCAAGATGGTGATGGGGAGAGGAGAAGAGGAGGATGTGCTGACGAGATCGCAGGCTTCCAAGGAGCTGCGGGGGGAAGACGACTGGGACGACTCGTCGAGAACAGCTCCTGTCGGGCAGAGCATACAGGTCCCTCTCACCTCCTGCGCCGCCGGAGGATGCTGACAACTGTGGCAGACGTACTTCTCCAAGGGGAACCAGGACTGGATGAACGCGGCTGGTGCATGGGGGGCTGGAGCTTGAGGAGGAGCGAGGAGGCTCTCGAGCTTCGTGTATACTAGCACCTCTTGTCTCTGTATGATACTTGTCTTAGAGACTCATACCGTCACCCCAGTGCCTCTGAGCCCCCCTCAGTCACCTCCCTGTTCCAACTTGCACTTCTGAGTTACCAAACATGCTCCGGCAGTCACTCGGAGCCCCCCTCTCATCCCAGCGGCCGCAAGTTCCGAGTAAGCCGTGAAATCGGATGCCCGGCGGCTGGCAGCGGCGACTGCCACTGATGACTGTGACACTGAGCACCGGCCGCCCCGCGGCGGGTTGAGTGACTCCGGCGGCGGCACGGGGCTGAGGCACCGCCGGGCGGCCCGGCTGACTCAGTGAGGCTGCCATTTGCCGCCCCCTTGAAGCAGTGTGACTCGCCGGACTCATTGAGTGCTTTTAACTTAACTTTGAGTGCTTTCAATGGCCCAGTGCTGGTCTGATGATTCCCGGCCCGTGGGCCGAGTTGCTGTAGTACTAGACCATGTTGCGACGGCGGTTACCGTACCGCAACAGTCAAAGGTAACTAAAGTAACGGTCATCATGTGAGGCCGTTGAACTTCGGAAGGAGCTAGTCATGCAGGTTACACGGTAGGAACATGGACGAGAACAGCGAGGTGAGGGAGGAGAGGAGGAGAGGAGAGGGGAGGAGAGGAGAGGAGAGGAGAGGAGAGGATAGGAGAGGAGAGGAGGAGGAGAAAAGAGGGTTTCTTGCAAGAGGATGAGACTTCATCACAGGAGTTCGACTACGGGCATGCGCGGTTCGGTGGCAGTCTTGCGACATGGCAGCGAGGATGGGGCAAGGAGAAGCCTCTCACGCCGCGCACGAGGAAGAAGAAGATCGCTCTAGTCTGTCAGAGGGTGTCGGGACATGCTCGTGATCCGCTCCATAGGCAAAGAGGCAGGCGGAGGAGGAGAGGCAGCGGCTAGCAAGGGAGCAAGAGGCGGCAGCTTGGCTGGGTAGGATGAGAGGGAGGAGGAGAAGAATGACGGCTCTGCAGAGGAAGAGGCGAGACGGCTCAAGGTCTCCTCCTGCCGCTTGCAGGCACTTCCTGAGATGGGTGATGCTTGCAGGAGGAGGCAGAGAGGGCGAGGCTGGAGAGAGAGCTAGCAGAGAGACTGGAGAGGGAGAGGAAGAAGCGAGAGCAGCAAGAGAAGATCGATTCACATGTGCTACCCTATACTGCCTTCCTCCTCCATTCTGTCCTTTCCTTCCCTTCCCTTCCCTTCCTTTCCCTTCCTTTCCCTTCCTTTCCTTTCATTCCTTGCACTTCCCCCTCCCTTCTTTCTCTACTTCTCGATCTGAGAGCTCACAGATGGTCAAAGTGCGGAGAGGTTTGACGCAGGCGAGCTTTGAGAGGATGCTGGAGACTTGCGTCCGCTTGCAGAGGTGAACATGGAGGAGGAAGAGGAGGAGGAGGAGGAGGAGGAGGAGGAGGAGGTGGTGGTGGTGGAGGAGGAGGAGGGCAAGGGACTAACATTGAGCAGGCGGGTGATGGAGCAGGAGATGCTTGACGTGCTGCGCGAGGTGGCGGAGGGGCGACATGCACGAGCGTGTGCTGAAGAGCTTGAAAGGGTATGCCAACCTTCTGCTCATTCCCAGTCCCCTCCTCCTCGTTCTGCTCCTCATGCTGTTCCCGCTCTTGCTCCCCCCGCCTCCCCCTCTCCGCCCCTCCTCCTTTCTCGTCCTTGTCGTCGTCCAGTCCTCCTCCTCCTCCTCCTGATTAAGTTAGCAGGAGATGCGGGACGAGGAGGCGGTTCAGCGTTGTTTCCTGCTGGGCTGTCTGGATGGGCTGGTGAAGGTTGTGGAGGAGGCGCTTCGACTGGATGCGCGTCTAGATGCTCGTTCTCGGATTCCTCTCGGGAAGCTGGCAGGAAAGCTGGGGGAAGTTGGAGTGTACTGGGAGGAGGAGGAAGAGGAGGAAGAGCGCACGGGACTTGAGCTTGCTCTGTTCTCCTCTAAGGCCTCGGTAATTCTCCTGCTCCTCCTGCTCCTTCTGCTCCCTGGACCTTCTCCTCCTGCTCCCTGGACCTTCTCCTCCTGCTCCCTGGATCTTCTCCTTCTGCTCCCTGGCTCTTCCTTTCATTCTGTCTCCTCCTCCTCCTCCTCCTCCTCCTCCTCTTGTTCGCCTCGCTCTTTCTCCTTCTACTACTTCCTTTGCTTGCTTTCCCTCTCAAATTTCTCAGTCAAAGTCTGAATCATCATCAGGGCCCCTTCTTCCAGACAGCGGAAGGTAAATCTCCAGTGTGCGTCCGGATACTGAACCAGCAAGTAGCAGAGAAAGAGGAAGTAGTTGTTCGCCTCCTACGTCTCGGAGCAGATCCCAACACGGTTGCCTGCTCCTCTTCTTTCCTCTCTCCGAGGCTCTCTCCTCTCTTCTTTCCCCTCTCCCCTGCTCTTCTCTCCTCTCTCTCCCCTGCTCTCCTCTCCTCTCTTCCTCTCTTCTCTCTTCCTCTCTCCTCTCTCTTCTCCTCTCCTTTTCTCTCCTCTCGTTCCCTTTCCTCTCCTCTCTCTCTCCTCGCAATTTTCTTGCCTATTCTTCTCCCCTCCTTGACATGCTCTTCCAGCGCGACTCCGTCGGCTGCTCGCCTCTCATCCTCGCCTGCGAGCAGGTGCCTTGCTTGTTCCACGGCGGCAGCTGACAGCTGGCAGGGAGGGGCTCGAGCTCAGCGGGAGGTAGAGCTCCTGCTGGATGTCAACGCAGACCCTCGAGTGAAGGTCAGGACGTTAGTCTCTCCTCCTCGTTTCTCCTGCTGTCCTCGTTCTCCTCCCTCCTCCCGCCCTCCCTCTGCTTCCCCTCCCTCTCCATCTTACACTTCCTCTTTGCCCTCCACCTCCATCCCCCCCTACTCTCTCTCGCTCTCTTCCCTTTCCCCTGCCTTTTCTCGACTTCCCTTCCAAGTTGCTCTGCTCTGCTCTGCTCTCATCTCTCCGCTGCTCTTCGTTTCGCCTCCTCAACCTTGCTCGCAGGATTTTCTCGGCCGAACTGCTCTCGAGCTCGCCTTGCGGTGGGAGCAGCAGGAAATTGCCGACCGCCTCATCGCGGTAAGAGGGGATAGAGAGATTCGAGAAGCGAGGAGGGAGGGAGGAGAAGGGGGAGAAAGGGAGGGAGGAGAAGGGAGAGGAAGGGAGGGAGAAGGAGGAAGAGAGGGGGAGGGAAGAGGAGGAAGGGAGGTGGGGGGAGGAGGAGGAAGGGATTAAAAGGGAGGAGGAGGAGAAATCAAGGGAGAGCAGGACAGAAGACAGGCATGAGGAGGAAGGAGTAGAAAAATGTGCTAGCTTGACATGTCGTTCCTGACACGTAACAGGCGGGAAGTGATGTTGGCGAAGCGCTGGACAGATTGAGGTAACACGAGGAGGAGGAGGAGGAGGAGGAGGAGGAGGAGGGAGGAAGGGAGGAGGAGAGCGAGCAGCAGGAGAGAAATGAGGAATGAAGGACGCGAGTTGAGGAGGTGAAGGATGATGGAGGGAATAGGACAGAGAAAGAGGACAGAGAGAGAGGACAGAGATGGGAGACAGAGAAGGTGAGGATAGAGGAGGAGGATAAGAAATCGGCAGGCTACGGGGAGAGCTCTGCTGGCTCTCAGAAGGGTTTCATGCTCGCGAGGGTTCACTTCCAAGCACCAGGGTAAGACAACATGAATAAAAGGGAGAGGGAGGGAGGGTAGACACTGATGCTGCTGCGATGACAACTATGATGATATGAACAACAGCAAGACAATGATGATGATGGTGGTGGTGATGATGATGATGATTTGGATGTAGGTTCGCTATGCTGGACGAGCTGCGACGAAGTGGGAGTGAAAATCGTCTTCCTGGCTCTCGCTCGCTATGTCCCCATCCGCAGCTGCGACCTGCTGTGGCTTCAGCGGAAAGTGACAAGAGAAGGAGAGAAGTAGAAGACGACGAGGAGGAGGAGCAGGGGGGAGACTGAAGGAGACTAGGTGGGAGGAGGGGGAGGGAGAGCAGAAAGAGGAAGGAGAGGAGGGGGAGGGAGAGGAGAGAAAAAGAGGCATACGCAAGCATGCTCCAGGCAAGAAACGACTTGCAAGCCAGGAAGGGGCTGGACTGTCGCCATGCTTCTCCTGCTATCGCTGTCGCCTCCTCATACCCTCTCAGCCTCCGCAGCACCTGCACATTCATCACTCGCTCCCCTCCTCCTCCTCACCCGCCTGTACCCGCCGCTTCTCCTCCTCCTCTCTCCTCGCCATCCTCCAAGCCATCAGGTAGCGAAGACAAAGTTGCCGGCAGCTCCTCTCGTACACTCTCCTCCTCCCTCGTCGGCAGTCGCTATGCTGTAGGAGCCTTCCGAAGGTTCTGATCGACATGTCATCCTACGCACATACATCCCCCTCCTCCCTCCTTCCTCTCCTGTCCTCTCTCCTCCTCTCCTCTCCTCGCCTCTCTCCTGCTCTCCTGTCCTCTCCCCTCCCCTCCCCTCTCCTTCATCCTCCCTGACCTTCTCTTCAGCCCTGCATCTCCGAGCATCGGCATCATAGAAACGTCCAGTAATGAGCCCCCAAACTCGCTGCTCCTCCCCGCCTCACTCCTCCTGCTTGTCTCGCTGCCGTGCATGGACACGCGGGTCGTATCCTCCAGGACGAGCTTCCCCCAACTTTCCTCGATCCTCTCCAATCTCGTCATCCTCTCCTCCTCTCCTCCTCTCCTCCTCGTTCTTGAGAAGCTCGAGATGCAACGGAGGGAGGGCGGGGTCTGATGAAAGCTCCATGGCCCCGCAAACGCTTCCTCCATCACCTTTCTAACTCCCACCTGTTCCATCCTCCACATGTAAGACCTCTTTCCTCCTCCTCCTCCTCCTCCTCCTCCCTTTCTCCTCCACCTCCCTTCCTCTTTCTCCTCCTCCTCCTCCCCTCCTCCTCCTCCTCCTCCTCCTCCCTTCCTCCCCCTCCCCCTCCCCCTCCCCCTCCTCCTCTCCTCCTCCTCATTTCTTCCTTCCTCTTCTTTCATCTCCCTCCTTCCGTCACCTCGATTCCTCTACTTCGTTCCAGCACGCGGCGGCAGGCATGAAGGAGGATTCTCCAGCCCTGGAGGTCGAAGAGCGAGCCTTGTCTCTCCTCCTCCCTCTCCTGCCTCCTCCCTCCTCGAGGACGGAAGCGCTCGAACGCGACCCGCAGAGATCTTCTCTCCAACGTCTTGGCGACTTCTGAGTTGTGATGACGTCATGCCTTGTCTGCTCAACGGCTCTGCTTCCAACTTCTCTTCCTCTCCCTCGCTCCTTCCTGGTTCTCTTTCCCCCCTCCCACTCTTCCTCTTTCCCTCCCGTTCCTCGCTTCCTCCTCCTCCTCTTCCTCTTCGTCTCCTCTCCTCGTCTCACCGCTGATCAGTCTGTCGCTCCTCGCGTAGCTGACTGACGAACGCCAGCTGCTGAAGAGTTTCTGCTCGCATGCGAAGATCGACCTGACAAACATCTGACAACAAGTCAGCAGCAGACCAGGAGAGAAATGGGAGGAGGAGGAGGAGGAGGAGGAGGAGGAGGAGGATACTCGTGCACTCAGTCGTCTAAATCTTCTTTTACGAAACGTCATCATCCTCCAAGCAGCAATGTACAGAAGCCTGCGAGGGTCTCCATCAATTCGGTTTTCCTCCTCCTCCTCCTCCTCCTGCCCCTAATCCTCCTTCTCATCCTCACTCTTACTTTTTCGTGGTTCTTCCTGCACTTGATATGTCTAGCAGAGCAGCGAAGCTCTGGACGAATTCGTTTGAGAGGCAGCAGCGAGAAGAGTGACAGTAGGAGCGGGAGGGAAGGAGCTGAAGAAGAGGAGAGGGAGACAGTGGCGGAGGAGGGGAAGAGGGAGACTGAAGGGACAGGAAGGAGAACAACAGATGGCAGAGGAGAGAAGACAGTGTAGAGGACAGGATCAGAGCAGATCAAGGAAACAAGGAGAAGGATATTCAGAACATGTATGGGAAGGGAAGGAGGAGAGGAGGAGAGGAGGAGAGGAGGAGAGGAGGAGAGGAGGAGGAGGAGGGGAGGAGGAGGAG
>NW_005434614.1:408937-428403 GCF_000315625.1 Guillardia theta CCMP2712
TCCTCCTCTACCTTCCTTCCAGATCTGTTGCTAGCCGGCGCATTCTCGACACAACTCGTTCGCTGAACTGAAAAGAAGTTGAGACACTGACGTCAGCCTCCTCCCTCTCCCTTACTCGTCCCTTCCTCCCTCCTTCTCTCTACCCTCCTCCTCCACTGTTTCTTCCTCTCTTCTCCTTCCTCTATTCCCTCTCCTTTCACTGCTCGTCCAACCTCCATCATCATGACGGATTTTCTCTACTCCTCTCCCTCCTCCCATACTTTCTCCCTCAATCTCTCGTTCCTTCCCAACCTTTCTGTCCTCCCCATCCCTCTCTCCGTCCCTTCAATCGTTTCGTCCTGCTCGTCCTCGTCCTCCTCGTACTCCTCCTCGTCCTCCTCACCTCCAGCCCTGTTGCAAGTTCCTGCCCCGACACCTTCACGAGCTCTGAGGCCTGAGGGAGCAGGAGGATCAGCAGCGGACGGCACCCGATGCTCTCACCTCCTCGCTGAGCCTCCACATGTCGCGCATGAGCGAGCGAGTAGCTGCCTCCTCCATCCTCTTTGCTCTTGGTCAGCAGCATTGAAGAGGGGGGATGGGAAGGGAAGGAGCAGACGAGGAGGAGCGATCATGCACGGAGGAAAGGAGGAGAGAGAAAGTGAACGATGCATGATGGGGTGAAAGGCGTGAGGAAGGAGGAGAAGGGGAGGAGGAGATCAGGAGGGAGAAGATGGGGAGGGAGGGAGGGAAAGGAGAGAAGGGAAGAGAAGGGCGAGAAGGGGACAGGAGGAGAGGAGGAGGAGGGGTTTGAACAAGGACATCACCCTATACGCGACTGTTTGGCAAAGTAGCTGAATGCCTCTATCTTGCTCCTCGATGGAGGAGGAGAGGGAGAGGAGAGCATTCCAGGTCTCAGCTTCATGCTCCTCTCTCTCCCTCACCATCCTCCCTATCACTGTCTCCAGACCAGCATTCTTCCTCTGCAGCTCTCCGATCGTGCTCGCACTCTCCTCGAGCTGTTCACCAGCAGTCAGCAGGGGAGAAGGAGGAGGAGGTCACTTCGTGCCTCGGCGAAGAAAGTCTCCCTGCTGGACTCTAGCTGCTCCTTGTACTCGAAGCTGAGAGCCTCTGACTTCCTCTGCTCCCTCCGCACCTGCAGCAGGCAAGTAAGAGCTTCGTTCCCCCCCTCCCCTCGCTCTCCCTCCCCTCCGCCTCTCTTCTTCCTCCTCCTTCCTCCATCTACCTCCCTTCCTTCTTCCTCCTCAAGTTCCCCCTTGTCCTCTCTTCCTTATCAGCTTAACTTGACCAGCTTCTCCCCCTCCTCCTCCCCTCCTCCTCTTCCTCCACCTCTTCAGTTGCCAGCTGATGAAGATAAGCCAGTTTCTGCGCCTCCTCTTTGTGCTTGTCAACCTCGTCCAGGTGACGCTGAAGGTCTTCAATCTGTCACAGTAAAGAGCTTGAGGGACGGCTTCGTTCTTCTTCGCACCTGCTGCTGCTGCTGCTGCTGCTGCTGCTCCTTCTCCTCCTTCTCACGATTGCAACATTCTATCTCAACCTCCTCGTCCTTCTTCCTAGCCCTCCTTCCCGCTTCTCCTACTCTCCTCCTCTTCGTCCAATTAGCAGGTCCTCCTCCTCCTCCTCCTCCTCCTTCGTCCTCCTCCTCCTCCTCCTCCTCCTCCTCCTCCTCCTCCTCCTCCTTCGTCCTCCTCCTCCTCCTCCTCCTCCTACCAGCAGATGCAGCAGCTCCTCGTTCTTCTGCATAGAGCTCATTCTCCTCGCGTCTCTGCTTCCTTCTTGAGTCGAGTGCACTGCGATGAACAGCTCCCCTACCTGTGAGCCTCTTCCTCCTCCTGCCTGCTCACGACCTGATGATCTACCAGCTCATCCTGCATGGTCAAGATCTGGCAGGAGGTAAGAGGCGGAGGACAGGGAGGAGGAGACCTGGAGCAAGAGGTCCTGGCAATCGTTCTCAGCCACTCTAGCCCTCTCCTGCTGCTCTGCTATCTTGGCATGCTGCATGGCGCAAACCTCCTCTAACTCCCGCGTCGTTCTGCTCTGCTCCTCCTGCGTCGCGCTCAGAACGTCGAGTAGAGCCTCCTGCTGCCTGCATGAAAAATCTCAGGGAGCAGGCAGGTAAGAGAGACGATGAGAACGAAGGAGCGAGAGACAGGAGGAGAGTGAGGAAACGAGATGAGGAAGAGGAGAGCAAAAAATGGTAGGATGAGATCAGCCAAGTGTTGAAGGGGAGGAGGGAGGGAGGGGAAAGGAGAGGAGGGGAGGGGAAAGGAGAGGAAGGGTGAGAAGGGATGGGGCGGGGTGGGGAGGGCTAGAAACCGTTGGAAGGCGCGGAGGAGGCGGTCAAGCAGCAGCTTGCTGGAGGCGTGGGACAAGAGATCAGAGGATCGCATCTTTCTGATCGTCACACGATAGGAACTTCCTGCCTTCCGTCGCATCCGAAGTTGGACGAGCGGAAGAGGAGAGGAGACCATCATTTGCTCAGCCTCCTGCACCGAGAAGGACGCAAGGCTGACCTCCTCCTCCCCCTCCTTGATCGACATCACCAAGTCCCCCTCCTCCACCCCCTGAGACTCCGCATCCGACCCCTGCAGGACCGATCCAACGGAAGGGAACGGGCTACCGCCAGCGGCAGGGAGAAGGAAGAGGGGGAGGAAGTACTCGTCGTTCCCTGTCTGCACGGTCTCTCAGCATTGAAGCCCCTCCTAGCCTCTCAGTGTACCTTCACGCTGCTGCTGCTCTGATCAAGTATCTCCATGACAGCATGGCTGATTCTGTGTATGCTCCAGTCTTCCATCGCCTTTTGAATTATCCTCTTCCTCCTCCTCGTCATCAAAACCTCAAGAGCTCTCCTGTTTCTCGTCTCCTGTCGCTGGTACACCTTCCACCAGTCTACCACTCTCTTTGCCAGCCTTGCATGTCGCTGCCTTTCGTGCGCAACGTTCTTCTCCTCCTCCCTCCCCCCTTCATCAGTCTGATCAGGCCCGTTGCCTTGCCTTGACGAATACTGCGTGCTATGTCCCAAGTTTGGGATCGAGTCTCCCGATCCTCCACCCTCTCCTCCTCGCTCTCCTCCCCTCCCTCCTCCTCCTCCTCCTCCTCCTCCTCCTCCTGCATCGCCTGCTCCTTCCACTGGGCTGCCTGGCGGCGTCGTCGGCTCCCATACCTCGGGCATTGTCAAACTTCCGACTCGGATTCCGATGGGTTCAACTTGAAAGTGGTCTCGTCCCCCCTCGTACCCATTTCTAACTCTAAGGATTGGAGTTGCCCGCAAACAGTGTATGAGGAGGCGCCATGGACACCATGGACCCGGCGGACGAAGGTGAGGCCAGAGGAGGGAGGGGGGAGAGGAGGGAGGGGGGATGAAGTGGAGGAGATGCAGGATGAAGGGAACGAGGAAAAAGAGGAGGAGGGAGATGAGGAGATAAGAGCAAGGGCAAGATTGCTATCAAGGATTTTAGCAGCCTCTCAAGAGTTTATTGATGCTCGCGCTGTCTACTCGGATTGATCCTGCCTTTCTCGCAGCAGATTCAGGGCCGTGGGAAGAATTTTATTTGGTGCTAAAGCTTCAAGACATTCAAAATGAGAAGAACAAGAGCAGGCGGCAGTACGTGCCGGTGAGCCATGTTCTGCGACGAGACAAAGATAGCATACAGCACAACATTTCCGACTCGCCAGACATCGTAGACGACATTTCCAACGCGAAGTTGTTGTCCATTCTTCGACACAAGCGGCATGGTAAGAAGTCTATCAGACATCTGGTCAAGTGCAAAGTCGAGGGGAGCTCACTAGTGTTCTGGGAGCCTCAGTTGAATCCTCTGACGGCGGAGAAGGACGTCGAGGTGTTGAAGAAGCCGTTCTCGGGCAGGGTTGATCTCAACGCCTCGAGCATCGTTGAGGTCGATCACACCGGATACGAGATCGTCTTACACGTCGTCGAGTTCTCTGCTGACAAGACGGACTTCGCCATCGACTCGTACTGCTTCCTCCAGGCTCCTCAACACATCCGCCCCCAGACAAACCTTGAGGACTTGGGCGCTCTCCTGAGGGAGCGGGTGGCGATGATGCGTCCCTCCAGGGGCTGGCAGTGAGGTATGACGTGAGTGTGCGGAGCGGCGGAGTAGGAGCGACCCTCGCTTCAGTAGGGCAGAGCTCGAGTGGGAACCTCAAGTCGGAGGTGTACGACTCGATGATCCTAGTCGATGGCTTCATCCCCATGAGCTGCGGCAAGGACGTCACGTCTAACCGAGTGCTCAGCTCGAACTTTGCTGTGCAGGCCACTCAGTTGGAGGCGACGCTGAAGCTGCTCAGGTCAACACGGGTCGGAACGGATTCCTCGCTGGGGGTCCTAGATGCGCTCTTGGAGAAGCAAGGAGTGCAGGCTGACTCGCCCTTCGCTCATACGCTAGCTGGTGCATCTGATGAGAAGGAGCAGGAGAGCGAGGAGGTCGTGTCCTCCTACGCGCCGCACGTGATGCTGGATGGCATCGCCGGTGAAGTGTGGGATCTAGAGAGCTCGAAAGGATACGTCGCCCTCCGTCACATCCACCTGGGCATGGCGGTCTTACTGCCAGAGGCTTCATCGGCGACAGCCGTTGCCATGGTCTCGAGCGAGGGCGATGAGTACAGACTCGAGGAAGACGGCGACCTCGAAGCCCGTGACCTCGACTCTGTTCAGCGACAAGTCATGCTCCAGTTTGCAACGCGAGTCAAACCATCGCGCGCTGGGGAGAGCCAGCAAGGAGCAACTGCCGACATGAGCTTCTCCTGGAGCCGCTCGCATGACTGGAGCAAATCCACCAACATCGGGGCATGGAGACTGTCCCAGCAGGGGCCCAACCGATGTGCTGTCACCCTCCAGAGAGATCGCAACATCGGGGTCCACCTGCTGTGCAACGGCTTCGTTTACATCGGGGGGAGAGATGCAGTGGTCCATCTCGCCTCAGATGCCGCGCTTGTCTCCCCGACTAGGATCGCCCTGTCCGAGGTTCCCTCGCTGCTCCCAGACCTGCAAGGGGATGAGGCCCCGCATCACCTTGAGCTGCACAAGGTCAACGACGTGGCCTCATACAGCCTGCAGGAGACGGAGCACATCTTCTTGTTTCCTCTAGGCAAGACCATCCCTCCTGTGCTCATCACTGTGCAGGGGGCTGGCAGGATCATCCTGTCGACTATCCCCGAGCTCCCCCACGGTCTCAGCATTCTCCGCCAGGACGATCGCAGCTTTCAGCTCATTGGCACCCCGATGAAGCTTGTTGACCTCACGCGCTACAAGCTCAAGGCTGCAAATCGTTTCGGCAGCATCTCAGTCAATTTCAAGCTGCAGGTCATGGAGAAGCCGAGGGATCTGATGTACGACACTACCAATCTAGAGCTGACGCTCGGGAAGTTTGTGATGACCTTCCCCAGCAATGTGGCCGGGACCTTTCCTCTCCGCTTTTCTATTCACCCGAAACTCCCAGCTGGTATCAAGCTCGACCCACAGACTGGTTCCATCGGAGGTCAGCTGGACGAGACGTTCGACTTCAGTCAACCTAATCCACTCTCCTTCACCGTCACTGCGGAGAATTCCGTTGGTGAAACCTCCTCAACCGTTGTGTTCAACGTGGTCCCTCCGCAGAGCTCTCTGAGCAAAAACAAGACGTCGCCGTGGTTGCTACCCAAGCCGCAGATGCCCCTTGTATGATAGATCCTCCTGGCGGTAAAAACTGACCGGCAATTCATATCCCTTGTCTGCAAGAAGCTTATTCATGACAGTCTCGTCACTGAGCCGCCCGCCATGAGGCAAAAGGTGGTGTATGAGGAGCCTGTGTTGGTTGTCATAGACCACCCATTACCTTGATCTTCAGCACTCCTGCAAAACTTTCACTCCACAAGACCGTGTCAGAACAGTGAGGAATTTTTGTTTCTTTCTGGTTGAATTCATTTATTGATTCACTTTGAGAGGATTTTTTTCACGATGATAAGATAACAAAAGAAAGAGAAGCAGAAAAACGCATTAGCTATTCACAAATGAACAATTAGCAGGGTTCGGCTGCTGATTTGGGCTGTCTGCAATGGCCGGGCGTGCAGGGAGGTTCAAGTTTACGCCTTGATTCCAAGATTCTTGCGCATGTAGCTCTTGCGCTCAAGATACTCCCTAGACACTGCTTGCCATCGCTGGTAACTCTGATTCCACTTCTAGTCTCCGAAGCGTTTCTCACGCAGTTGCGCGTAGGGATGTCGACCAGTGTCACAGTGCGCGAGGGGGCGACGGTTTGATCGAGCATGATTACGACACAGACTGCTGTTGAAGGAGGGAAAGGAGGAACGAAAATAGAGCGAGCGAGATGGGGAAGACAGTCAGAGGAGAAGACGAGAAGACGAGAAGAGAATGAGTGGAGTGAGGAGGAGCGGAGAAGTTGCTGTGTGGCGGGAGAGCAGCTGGCAGCTTCAAGAGTTGGAGGGCAGGAGGGGCGATTTGCTCGGTTTAGCTGACATGTCCTGTACCCACCCATCATTACCACTCATCCAAACAGTAGAATGGAGGGGTACCTCCTGATAACTGTTGGAATCTCATCCCAATCTCGAAGTAAGCTCACGGCCTGTAGTAAAGAGTCGAGGACACCAGAGGGACCGACGGTGACCCTACCCTACCAGCTCCCTGCAGGTCGGACCCGTAGCTGGACTTGACCGCTACAGGTGCTCCGTCCGGACTCCCCGGAGCTCCGGGAGTCCGCGGCACGGCGCGGTTGACTGAGGGCTCGTAAAGGGACTCAGCTAAAGGAGTCAGTGAAGGGGCTGGTAAACTCTTTTACTCAAAGTTAAGTTAAAATCACTACCAGCTGGTGAACTATCGGGTGACAGTGAGTCACTTGGAAGGCTGTCACGGGCAGTCAGCAAGTTTGGGGACAGCAGTTGGCAGGATTAGGTTTGGTTCTCGCTGTCTTTTCTCTTCTCGCCGTTTGGCCAGTGCGACAGTGTCAGGGTCAAGCCTCCTCGACTCTCCTGATCATATCGGATTGTCCTCGTACTGATCTTTAACTTAACTTTGAGTAAAGAAAGTCAGCACCCCCTTGCCAAGTTGCATCTGAGTACGGTCCGCAAGCCCGCCTCCGCTACTGGGGCAGTCACGGCGCTGTATCGCCACTCGGCGGAGGCTCGGCCCGGCTGGGACCCCGGCCCGGGGCGTCCGGGTGACTGCGGCGTCACGGCCAGTCCGGGTTGAACTTGCTTCGGAACGACCGTGACTCTCACTAGCCGCGGGACTCGAAGTGCGGATCGCAACATTGTGATGCAGGAAGTTCAATCATGTCAAGACAGGCTCTTCACCGTCAGACAGGATGTTCATTTCGATTCCAAAATTACATCCGAGTGAGGCTGTCACTGCATGACTTGATCAAGGTTGGAGTTGAGTCCACACAGCGCAACACACTGACAGCGCTACGGTAGGCCGCGTGTTGGATTCTGACAACAAGAAGATCATAGTACAGGGTGATTGTTGGCCGTTTGATATCATTCAAACTCTATTTATACACCTCTTATCAAGTTTCAGATCGTCTCTTATTCTGAAACGACAATCATATGCTCATTGAATATAATACAAAGATAAGAAAAACAAACTACGTTTCTTTACCATGCTGGACTTTCGTCATTGCTACTTTTTTCTATCCCTTTGGCAAAGTGGGTACAACAAGAATGCATTCAGTACATTTGGAATCCTATGACCAAGTGACCTTTGTTCTCGCGTTCAAGATATTTCCCAAACACTCCTTGCCGTCGCTCGTGATTCGGATACCGTGTTGGCCGGCTTGACAACTCCTTCTGTGAAATGAGACTTTCTGAGACTCGATTATCCTCACGGTGCGTAGAAGAGCAACGTCGTTACGAGACATTGTGTTCACAAAGATTCAGGAAGTATGCGAGATGCTTGGTCCTACTAGAGGACTGATTGAAACCGATGCAGAGTAAGGATTGAACCAATGGTTCCAAGACGAAGGTGGCTAGTGCACGAAGAGATTGGCTTGCTATAGGATGCGTGTGAAGCTTTCAAGAACTTCTACTCCGAGGAAGATGAAAAAGCGAGGGCAGGTTCAATGTAATCAAGGCAAGTTGCCTGCTGGACCGGGAGGACCCCTGGCCAGGGAGGACCACCCACTATACTACCGTACTGTACCCCACTTCATTGACTACTGGGTGGGGGTGATCATTTATGCAACTCGCTACAGTACCGAGCCGTGCAGCAAAGTCGGTTAGACTTATTTACTACAGAGACACTGTCAGCAACCGACTCAGTGAATCGGATAAACCTCTTCCGGCGGATCATGACATTACGCCGCGTGTCGCACTACGGTTTAGCCTCGTCTTCTTCACTCAAAATTAAGTTAAAATTCTATACGAGGACAATCGGATGATGCCGCGCCGGGCCCACCGGGCCTGCCAGCCTGAGCCTGAGTACTACTACTACCGAAAGTTCGGACAGGCTCCGGGACTCGGAGCCTGGTCGGACTCCGGCGGGCCACCAGAAGTTGACCGGGGGGCCCTGATCGGACCGTGAGTCACTGCCTGCCGCCGCCGCGCCGATCACTGTCGGTCGGAACTTCGGAAGTTCACAACGAGCATCACTGGGGCCTTTGCCAACCGTTGAACCCATCCCGGCACAATTATGCCCAATGCCCTCAGTCACGTTTGACAGTCACGGACGCGCCGCCCGCGGCCGGCTCAGGGGCGGCGGGCCGGGGGGCGGACTGACGCTGAGTGACTCTGTTGCAAGCCTAAGTAGGAGGCTGACTCGAGACCGGGCCGCAGTGCCACTCCGAGTGAGTTCCGGGCTCCCAGGCTCGGCGGAGCCTCGGACCGCCGGGCCGGGCTACCGTGCCGTTTTACTACCGGTTAGTCAAAGGCAGTCAAAGTTTTTTTACGGTCAATTTTTTTTTACAACCGTCGAGGCTTTTCAAGATGACGGACTCAGTAATGCTGGGGTTGCAGGAGGAGCCTGGAGAGGGGGGAGGAGGCGCCGCGATGAGCGACGCGTCAGAATGCGAGGAGGCAGAGAAGAGTCTGCACCAGATCCTCTCGGCGCTATCAACTTCCATAACAGAGAAACGATCGTTGCAGGAAGCGAAAGTGAAGATGGAAGGGGCCCTTGCGGAGCATCAGAAGAGTTTGCTGCGACTGAGAGAAGCTGACGGAAGAAGGGGCATGGAGCTCGAGGCGCTCAAATCTGCCATGGAAGTTCTGAAGAAGAAGTCCAGCGAGCGGGAGGATGCGTTGCTGAAGGAGATGGAAGAGATGAGAAGGCGGCATGGCGAGGACATCGATAGAATCAGCCAGTCAAAGTCACATGCGATCGAGGATATCGAGAGGAGTTACAGTGAGGCGTTGCGGACGGCGCAGGGGAGAACTCAGGAGGTCCGAGAGGCAGAGAGAGAAGCAGCCGAGAAAGCGACCCGACTGGATCGAGAGGTGGAGGGACTGAGAGTAAGTACATGACGTTGACTTGTGGCGAGGCTGACATGGGTTGTGATCAAGGCACAACTACGCCAATGTGAGAACGAGCGAAACTACCAGGCGTCCTGTCTCGAAGAGGAGAGAAAGAGTTTCAACAGATTCCGGGAGGAGGCACAACGCAAGAAGGCTGAACTTGAACGCAGAGTCCTCGAGCTGGAAACCAAAGACTCTGAGCTCCAGAGCAAGAACAGGACCTTGCAGCTAGATCTTCAAGCGGAGAGGACAGAGAGGGAGAGGCTCGTCCAGTCTCTGAGGGAGGAGATCCAATCCCTCACGGAGTCAAGGGAGAAAGCGCGGAAAGAAGCAGGTAAGCAGTCATGAGGGGCTTCTCGGCATGACATGTGCTCTCAGGACACGCCTTTCGTTCCACAGAGCATGCAAACGAGGAGAGCATGCAGGCCAAGGCTCATGCAGCCCAGCTGACAGAGACCGTGAAGCGCCTGCAGACGTCTCTCGCTCAGGTGGGAGGCGAGCTGGAGGGTGTCAAGGCAGCCAAGTCGCAGCTGGAGAGGGAGCGCCAGTCCGAGATGGAAAGCCTGGAGGAGCTGAGAAGGTAAAGAGGCTCCTTTTGGGCCCTTGCTGACTGACGAACATGCAGAGCGCTGAGCCTTCGGCAACAAGACCTCAAGGACAAGCGACTGCGAGCCCTCGACCGCCTTGTCTCCTTCAGGAAAGGAGCTTCCCCAGCACAAGGGGAGGAGAACCGGCCTGTCAACGGCAGGGATTCGCCTGCTGGTCTGCCTCAGAGTCCAAAAGAGGGCAACGAGGCCGCAAGAGAGGCTCGCTATCAGCTCTCCCAGATTCCCAAGTTCGTCCCGAGTCAACGCCCTGAGACTTCAGACGAGGAGGAGGCGGAGAGTAAATCAGGACAGGACGGGAGCTCCACACACGAAGAGCCCCTGTCAGCAAGACCAGTCCCGTCCGACACGTCGCCGTCTCCTCCTCGTCTTGAGCAGCGATGGAACGAGGAGAGGATCGCAACTTTGGGGAGGAGAGAGGTCCGGGGGCTGACAGAGGTGTATGTGGTGTCAGCAAGGAACCTCCCAGAGAGGTTCAACGAGGTCAGTTCGCCTCCTGCTCCTTTTGCAGTGACCGCAATGGCAGAACATCGCGGTCGAGGTCAACTTGCAGGGACAGATGGCCCGCACAAGGTGCCCCCCTCCTCCCTGCCTTTCCCCTTCCCCTTCCCCTTCCCCTTCCCCTTCCCCTTCCCCGTCCCCTCCCTCCTTCAACTCTTCTTCTCCATGCTTCTCTCCTGCCTCCTGCCCCCCCATCTCTCACATACTCCCTCTTTGCTGCGTTCATCTCCTGCAGGTCTCTGTGCTGACGTCACTCAGGGCAAGCGTGGCGGGCAAGCTAGAGTGGCATGCTCACTTCAGACTTCCTTCCGAAGACCCGAATAAGGTAGAGGAACAGGGGAGGGGGGAAGGAGGAAAAGGGAGGAAGAGAAGAAGGAATGCTTTGGAGGAGGAGGCGGAGAATGATTAGGTGGTGGAGAGAGGAGGGAGGAGGGAGGAGGGAGGAGGGAGGAGGGAAGAGGGAGGAGGGAAGAGGGAAGAGAGAGGAGAGAGGAGGGGAATCTTCGTTGAACTTGACGAGCACGATGGGCAGGACCTCGTTCTCTTTGACCTCATCAAAACTTCTCGTGAGTTCTCCTCCTCGTCCTTCGTTGCAACCCTCAAACTCTCCCTTGTCTTGACCCCTCCCCCAGCACACCATTCTTTCTTCGCACCTCCTCTCCCCTCCCCCCTTCACCATTCTCATCCTCCATACCACCTTCTTCTCATCCTCTGCCTCTTCCTGCATCCATTCTGTCCGCTAACTCTCTTCCTTCAGGGAGGGAGCTGATCGGACGAGTTGCCATCCCTCTCAATGTATGTTCTTCTCCTCCTCCTCCTCCTCCCTCCTGAACTGTCGCAGCGGGTGGTCAGGAAGGGACGAGAGGCCGGCTGGTACGAGCTGAGAAACCAGAGTGGCCACCTTGTCAAATCGGAATCAGGTCAGCTCCGTTCCAGCTGGAGATGTTTGACACGTCAGCAGGGGAGGCGGCGATGCTTCAGATCGGATGTGCCGTGGTAACGGTGCATGAGGGAGCGACGAAGCCCTTCTACAGGGATCAAGTCTGGCTGCCCAGCAGAGGGGTTAGCTGCTCGCCTTGCCTTCCCCTGCCCCTTCTTTTCACCTCTCTGTTTCCTGTTCCTCCTTTCTCTTGCCCACCAAAAAACATTTTCGTCTTGTCCTCTCCTCTCCTCTCCTCTCCTCTCCTCTCCTCTCCTCTCCTCTCCTCTCCTCTCCTCTCCTCTCCTCTCCTCTCCTCTCCTCTCCTCTCCTCTCGAACGATCTAACTTGCTCACCAGACCTCCTCCCCCACCTCCGCCTCCTCGGGCTCTTGGAAGACGGGCTTCATCATCTTCGATCCCTACAGTCAAGTTTGCGCCTCCTTCTCACCTTCTCCAGCTTGACCCTTGAAAAGGCCTTGCACATATCGTCTGTTGAGATTGAAGAATTTCCTCCCTTCGTTGCAGGTAGCAGGAGGAGGCAGGGGGAGGAGGTTGAGTGTTAGGAAGTGAGGAGATGAAGTGGAGGGGAGGAGGAGCAACTCTGACCGGTTTCCTACACAGGAGACGAGCGCTGCCTGCTCATCCGATCGTCAAAGTTGGCAGTGAATCCTCAGGTCCCTCCTTTCCTCCTCATTCCTCGTCCTGCTCCCTTCCTGCTCCTCCTCCTGGACTCCCTCCTCCCCCACCCCTTGGCTCTTCTCATCGCGTCCATTTGTGCAGGACCGGAGGACCATCCTCCTTTTGAGCTCTGATGACGATCAGCGACAAGGTCAAGCATGAGTTGCTCCTCGTCCTCGTCCTCGTCCTCGTCCTCGTCCTCGTCCTCGTCCTCGTCCTCGTCCTCGTCCTCGTCCTCGCCCTCGCCCTCGCCCTCGCCCTCGTCTTCTTCGTCCACCCTTGATGTTACTCGCGTCTCCTGCCACTCACAAGCGAGCGTCTCTTGCAGTGCTCTGCCCCCGCAGTGACAGCCTAGCACGTGAGTGGATCAGACTCTTCTGCGAAGGTAGAGCCCGTCTCCTGCCTGCCTGCCTGCCTGCCTGCCTGCGTGCCTGCCTGCCTGCGTGCCTGCCTGCCTGCCTGCCTGCCTGCCTGCCTTCTTTTCCCCCTTCATTGCTCCTCGTACTGCTCTTCTGTACTTTCACCCGTCCCTCTTCCTTCTGCCTCCTCCTCCTCTTGCCCTGGCTCTCGCTCATGGCTGTGGTGCAGCGGGAGCAGCAGAGCTCGCTGACTGGGATAGTTTGATGGGAGGGCGGGAAGATGTCGATCGTTCCGTTCCGATCAGAAGAAGAGAGCTGTGATGTAGAGGAGGCAAGGCACGAGACGCAGGGAGGAGGGGCAAGAGTGAATGTAAGAGGGGAAGGAAGGAGAGCAGGAGGGAGGAGAACGTTCAGGTCAGGTCTCCTCAGTCATCGTGAATGTACGGGTAACTTCGCAACCGCAAAATCTCCTGCTCCTCCTGCTCCTCCTGCTGAGCTCCGACCCCAGCAGGAGGGTGAGCCGAGCTGAAGCACTCTCGGCAGAAGAATCCTGCCGGGCTTGTCAAACATGTCAGAAGTCTCTTCCCAGCTGAGCTCCACCTGGGGTCTCCTTGCTCATTCTGTCGGCGTATGTGACGATCCCAGCAGTCCGCTTGTCACAAGTTTGACATCTGCGGGCAAACGGCCTTGTCCTCCACACCTCCCTCGGGAACTTCTCTGGAGCACTTGACGTGTCACGTCGGGTTAGCAGCCCCCCTACCCCCTTGCTCACCCCGATCTGAAGGCGAGACCCACCTGCCCTCCAGCTGCGAGAACGTGATCTGCCGGGGTTGTCAGCAGCTGGGGAGCTCAGACTCTAGAGCTTACCGCGTGCTCGCAGCGCCCTCCATGGCAGAAGAGGTACTTCCTGCCTACGGCGACGCTGAGGGAGGAGAACTGAGTTCTGTCCAGCTCTGCGACCCTGACAGCTCGGCGTTGCTTGCAACTTGTCAGAGCGATGAGAGACGACCTGTCAGCTCACCCTGTGCTTAACCTCGTCCACAAACTTGTGCAGGATGCGGGAGGTGAAGTCCTGGTGGGCGGGTTGACGAGAATCCACGTAGAAGACGTCTTCCACGAAGACGAAAGAGGGGAGCTTTCTACTGTCTGCAGCCCCCAGGGGACGAGGAGGATGTAAGGACGCGATTCGTAGCATGATTGTTGCAAGGTGGGTGGAAAGAGCAGAGAGAGACATGGGAGAAGAGGAGACGGGAAGAGAGCGAGAGCAAAGGAGAGTGCGGAACAAGAAAGAGGGAGAAGGAGGGAGCGAAGAAGAGAGAGGGAGAAGGAGGGAGCGAAGAAGAGAAAGGGAGAAGGAGTGAGCGAAGAAGAGAGAGAGGGGAGCGAGGGAGAAGTATGTGGTAGATGGGAGGGAGGACAAGGGGACAGGGCAAACAGGGGGCACCTTCATCCTCCATAGTAGCTGTTAGACACCATCCTTCGGTCTTCGAGATCTGATCTAGAGGAGGAGGAGGAAGAGGAGGGGGGGAGCATGGAGAGAGGCAAGGAGAGGAGGCGAGAGAGAGAGTGAGAGAGTGAGAGAGTGAAGACGAGAGTTTGATGTCGGCATGTTCTCACCGATCAGTTGTGACATGGGCTGCGAACCTAGCACCTCGTACTCCAACACCTGACGAGCGAGCTGTCACTTCTCTTCCTGCCTTCCCCTCCCTTCGCAAGCTACCTTGAGGTCCTTGTTCCGATGATCGATCTGAACGGTGATCACCGTTTCGTTGCAGGCATGCGGCACCTCCGTCGGCTCTCCAGCAGAGGCAACATGCTGCTCGCTAGTTCTCGCAGACGTCAGGGCAAAGTTCTTGGGCTTGTAGTACCGCAGACGCTGCCTGAAGACGACCGTCAGCCAGCTCCACAGCTACCTGCGGCCTCCAGCCTCTCCCCTCCCTAACTCTCTCAATTGCTCGTCCTCGCTACGTTCTCCTCCTCTACTGTGGCTCCTTCCTTCTACAATATATCTCCACCAGATTCATCTCTCCTAACCTCTTCTGTTTCGGCCCCTTCGGCGTTGCTGGGCTGGGAGGAGCAGGGGAGGACATCGCAGTCCCGTCGACGCGTCTTTGCGTTGTACCCCTCGCCGTCTCATCCTCCACATCCTCAGCAGTCTGTGCGCTCTCCCCCTCGCCAGGGCTTCCATGCGCAGGGTCTGTGGAGAACGAGTTAGATAAGTGTGAACGCAACTTTTTTCACAACATGACTTGTCACCTTTGTGACTGTCTGTCCAGAGGTCATCTGTTGCCAGTATACCCTTGTCATCCAGGGTGCTAGCATAAAAGTTCGCCTGCTGCAGAACAGAGCGAGCGAGCTCCTGGAAGCTTCTCAAACGTCAGACGGCCTTTCACTGCCATGATCGTTGGCTCACCGATCAATCGGCACCGGCTGCCATGGCCACATGAACCTAAGACAGTGAGATAAGGGACACGGAGATTCACAATCACTACTGAGCCCATCCTCGCTCCGTCCCTCCGTCCCTCCCTCGCTCCTTCGCTCGCTCCTTCGCTCGCTCCCTCGCTCCCCCTTTGCCTCCCTCATTGCCTCCCTCCTGTTCGCCCGCCTGTCTCATCTCCATCCTCCTACCTCCCTTCCCTCTTCCTACAGGGTGCCCATCCTCCATTTCCCGAATCTCATCGCCCTCATACGATACTCAGTCGGATTTCTGATGGCCGGGCCCGCTGCCATCGCCGGGAAAACGGTCGCCGGGCCCGGCCGGGTCACCGGGTGTTAAACTGGGGGACGGAGGGGGTAGGGTGGGTCCAGGAATGAGGGTGGGGTTGAGACGACTCGGATATCCGAGGTTGACAGATGTCATGGTGGAGGGACGACGGAACAGGGATCATGAAGGGAGAGGTGATGGTGAGGAGGGAGAACGACAACAAGACATGGAGCAAGAAAGTGAAGCAGGATGCGACATGCTGGCAGAACTTGATGAGGGGAGAGCCTTCCTCTTGCCGACAGCACTCTGCCGAGAATGGACTGACGGACAAAGCACGGCATGGCTCGGCAGCCATGGAGAGAGCGAGTGCAGCTGATCTGAGCCCCTCGAGTGCAGGACAGATCGATCATGTTGTTGAGGGGCGTGAGAGGAGGGAAAGTCATAACGCTCTCCATCGCAACCCATCAACGACAGGTACAGAACCTGTTCCAATGTCGACCTGGCCGTCGAGGACATGGCGGAGGGTCTTTCACTCTCAACAAACCGTGGATAGATATGAAGCTTTCCTCACCTGCCAGAACTTGACCATTCACCCGAACGGCAACAGCAGATGGAGGACCTCAGTCAAGCACGTTATCCCAATCTCGACCATTCAGAGCGTCTGGACGTCAGACTCGGTGTTCTATCACCACCTACACGGCAAACAGCATCACGATATCAACATGCCTGTGGAAGAAAACGTTTTCATCTTGTTCATGGCAGAACATGTGGGCAATGTGTTGTGCCGGGTGGATGTGATGATCTGACATGAGTCGAGCAGCTCTATGGTGACAACTATGGCATCCGACCGCGTCAGATTGTGACAGTAACATGCAACAACGTGGCTCACCATCGAATGTTCTCTCGTCCTGTGCTGACACGTGAGACAGGATGAGGACGCTGAGCGTTGGAGCGGCGCGATCAGGAGGCTCATGGAGAGACAAGAGTCGTTACCTCGACCCACTGGCGCCCTGAGGTTCTGGCAGAACCGGGTGAGAATCTTGGAGCTCTTGACTGTCATTCGATCTCACTGAGACATGTCTTGACTGCCAGTGCTGGGAGTACTACAACGGGTTCTCGAGGAGATGGCTCAACTGCGCCGTGCTCATAACTTACTTTGCTGGCAATGTAGTCGAAGTTGTCTTTCTTTCCTACTTTCAGACCCCCGAAGAAATCCAACGGACGTTCACTCAAATCTACATCGCTTTCTCCGTCTTCTTTACCTTCGACGTCTGCACATCGTTATATAGCTGCATGGACTGTCATAGAGTCTTCATCTACCTGTCTGGTAAGTCCTTCAGCCCCTTCTTGTCTGAGAGTTCCTTGCTATGCTGCGTGATAGGCGATGGAGGAACCCTTCTAGACGCTGACTGCTTGCCTGTGCTGCCTTGCAGACTTTTGGAACGTGTTTGATATCGTCATGGTACCTGCTCCTCCTTCTCCGCCGCCTCCCCCCTCCCCTCCCCCCTCCCCTTCCTCTATCATTGCTGACTTTCGCTACATTCACCTCTGCTCTTCTGTCCCCACTTTGCTTCCCACCTCTCCGTTGAACCTCTTCAGGTCTCATTGAGCTGGGCATCCATCAACTACGTCACTGCCTCTTCCTCCTCCAACTTCTGGACGGCCATGCCTCTCATCAGAACAATCCGGCTGCTCAAGATGGTCGACGTCTACCGGGGGTTCGGCTACATCGTACACGCGATCCGCATGGCCGTGCCGGAGATGGGCAGTACCTTGCTCGTGACTGTCATGGTGTACGGTATCTTCGCCATCCTCGTGGTGAGAAGGGGAAAGGGAAGGGGGAGGGGGAAGGGGAGGGGAAGGGAAAGGGAGGATATGAAGTGATATCTTGCTCTGTGATTCTCAGGTGAATCTGTTTGCTGCTGACTCGCCACGTTTGGAGGTTCATCGCTACCATCTTCCTCCTTTTGCTCCTTGTTCCGCGTCCTTTTTGCCGGCTTATTTGTCCTGCTTCTCCTCTCGTTAATTTTCCATTCAGCTGTTGTTCTATGATTGTTCTTGAATTTGCCCCCACATTCATCATATGTCCTTGATAGTTTGCCGTTACCAAGTCACTGGTTTACATTGCAGACCTTTAGCGAAGCTCTCTTCACGCTTTTCCAAGTTTGTCGTTTCATTGTCTTGCGATAGTTTATGACATCTCAATCTTCCTACTGTTTTCCCTCGTCCTCTCTCCTCTTCTCCCATCTCCTCTCCCTTGATCTTGACTCCGCTGTCTTTCCTCATGTCCTATATACTCGCCCTGTTTGTTTCTGTTTCCGCCGCTTTCGTCTCGTTTCCCTTCCCACAGATCAGTACCTTTGATGACTGGACAAGTATTGTGCGGGAAGTGGAGGACAATGGAGGAAACTCTGCACTTGCAAAAGTACTCTTCATCTTGTTCCAGGCAAGTACGTCTATACATTTGTTCCCTCATTCAGTAACATGGTCTTTGCAGTTGATCATAGCTTTTACCCTCCTCAGCCTCGTTGTAAGCATGTGAGGTACAAGTCTCAAAGATGCTAATGTTCGACCAGAGCGCTGTCTTGATCAACAACTTCCTGCTGTTCAAAGGAAGAATGGCGCAGGAGTCTTGTGCTTCAGACTCAAAGTACATCGATCTACAACATGTTGCTAAGAATCCCCTCTACCAAGTATCGCTAAAGATCATCCAGGAGGACGTGGTTGGAGACCAGGTAGCTCCCTGCCTTGCTCCAGTTTCTCCTTCTCTCTTCTCTCCTTCCCTCCTCAGCAGCTCCCGCCCCTCCTCTAGTCTCTCCTTCTCTCTTCTCTCCTTCTCTGCTCAACTCTCCTGAGCCTTGTCTCCCCCAGAGCCGCCTCACTCGCATGGCGCAACTGATCTCGGACATGTGGGAGGCGCTGCGAGCGGAGGACAAGCACTGGCTGACCTACGAGGAGCTGAAAGAGAGGATGAAGCAGCTGGACTTTTCGCCTCCTGTGGTCATACCAAGGTCCCTTCCTCCCTCCTTCAGTACCTTCTTCTCCTCCTCAGGACGTGAGGACATCATTGACGTGAGGGGGTTCGAGCTTCTCATCAGATTCGCATGCACGACAAGCGAGGTCCACAGGATCAACGAATTCTGCAGCAGGTAAACGACTTGCTGTCAGCCTCTCCCCCCCCCCCCTCGCCTCAACTTTCATCGTGTCCTGCTCCGTTGTTCACTTTGTCAAGCTGTTCCAACCTTCCTGAAAGGTCCTTGGGGTCTACAAGTTTGAAAATTTGCTACCTCTCCTCCTCTCCTCTCTCCTCTCTCCTCCTCTCCTCCTCTCCTCTCTCCTCCTCTCCTCCTCGCTCCCGTCTCCTGTCTCATCTCTATGTTCATCTACGTACCGTGATCTCATTCCTGGCCTCGATCGCTGACATGTTATTTTCTCCTCTCCTTTGTGAGCAGCAAGGAGAAGTCAGGGGATCTGAACGTCTTCAAGCTCTACTTCCTCCATGCCCTCAATGCCGTGGTCGAGCTTGGAAGCATTGTTAGAAATAAGGAGAAGGAGGAGGGGAAGGGGGAGGGAGAGGAGGGGCTGGCAAATCAGATGACAGCACGGGAGCTGGAGCTGAGTGAGAGGGTGCTGGAGGAGCTCCATCGATGTCAAGGGCACCTTACTGCTGCGCTCTCTTCCTCCAGCAGGTGGCTCAGACCCGTCAGAGCTGTCAAGCAGCAGAACATAACGAGAGGGGGTAAGGAAAGAGTTTCGAGGAGGTGAGAGGAAAACAGGAGGAAGGCAGGTTTACTGCTGAATCAAGACTGTACAAGACCCCATGAGCTTCTCGGCATGTCTCGTTTCCTAAGGCATGCGACTCCCTTGCTCGAGCTCAGTCGTCTTTCGTCCTCTTCCTCGCTCAACCAGATGCTGAGGGGCTGAGAGAGGGCAGAGACAGCGAGTGAGGAAAGACGGCAGAAGATGCACTGTAAGTGCGGAAGGTCCATAAGTGCTGGCACATGAAGAAATGATTATGGCAGCTGTGAGGGACGGGGAGAAGGAAGGCGGCTGGTAATCAGGTGGGGGGAGGGAGCAGAGAAGAGGTGGGGTGAGTGGTGGAGGGGGGTGAGGGGAGGGGAGGGGAGGGGGAGGGGAGGGGGAGGGGGAGGGGGAGGGGAGGGGGAGGGGGAGGGAGGAGGAGGGAGGAGGGGGAGGAGGGAGGTAGGCGGGGGAGGGAGGGAGGGAGGTTGGAGGAGTAGG